>NW_024400528.1:0-27987 GCF_905171765.1 Bufo bufo | reverse complement strand
AGCCAGATTCTCTGTTACGGGACCTCTCTCCTCTGTCTGGGTGCCTGGGCCTAAATATGTGACAGTGGCCTGTTCCAGTGGTGGGTGACGTGAAGCCTGATTCTCTGCTATGACATGAAGACTGATTCTGTGCTGACATGAAGCCAGATTCTCTGTTACGGGACCTCTCTCCTCTGCCTGGGTGCCTGGGCCTAAATATGTGACAGTGGCCTGTTCCAGTGGTGGGTGACGTGAAGCCTGATTCTCTGCTATGACATGAAGACTGATTCTGCGCTGACATAAGGCCAGATTCTCTGTTACGGGACCTCTCTCCTCTGCCTGGGTGCCTGGGCCTAAATATGTGACAGTGGCCTGTTCCAGTGGTGGGTGACGTGAAGCCTGATTCTCTGCTATGACATGAAGACTGATTCTGTGCTGACATGAAGCCAGATTCTCTGTTACGGGACCTCTCTCCTCTGCCTGGGTGCCTGGGCCTAAATATGTGACAGTGGCCTGTTCCAGTGGTGGGTGACGTGAAGCCTGATTCTCTGCTATGACATGAATACAGATTCTGCGCTGACATAAGGCCAGATTCTCTGTTACGGGACCTCTCTCCTCTGCCTGGGTGCCTGGGCCTAAATATGTGACAGTGGCCTGTTCCAGTGGTGGGTGACGTGAAGCCTGATTCTCTGCTATGACATGAAGACTGATTCTGTGCTGACATGAAGCCAGATTCTCTGTTACGGGACCTCTCTCCTCTGCCTGGGTGCCTGGGCCTAAATATGTGACAGTGGCCTGTTCCAGTGGTGGGTGACATGAAGCCTGATTCTCTGCTATGACATGAAGACTGATTCTGTGCTGACATGAAGCCAGATTCTCTGTTACGGGACCTCTCTCCTCTGTCTGGGTGCCGGGGCCTAAATATGAGACAGTGGCCTGTTCCAGTGGTGGGTGACGTGAAGCCTGATTCTCTGCTATGACATGAAGACTGATTCTCTGCTGACATGAAGCCAGATTCTCTGTTACGGGACCTCTCTCCTCTGCCTGGGTGCCTGGGCCTAAATATGTGACAGTGGCCTGTTCCAGTGGTGGGTGACGTGAAGCCTGATTCTCTGCTATGACATGAAGACTGATTCTCTGCTGACATGAAGCCAGATTCTCTGTTACGGGACCTCTCTCCTCTGCCTGGGTGCCTGGGCCTAAATATGTGACAGTGGCCTGTTCCAGTGGTGGGTGACGTGAAGCCTGATTCTCTGCTATAACATGAAGACTGATTCTGTGCTGACATGAAGCCAGATTCTCTGTTACGGGACCTCTCTCCTCTGCCTGGGTGCCTGGGCCTAAATATGTGACAGTGGCCTGTTCCAGTGGTGGGTGACGTGAAGCCTGATTCTCTGCTATGACATGAAGACTGATTCTCTGCTGACATGAAGCCAGATTCTCTGTTACGGGACCTCTCTCCTCTGCCTGGGTGCCTGGGCCTAAATATGTGACAGTGGCCTGTTCCAGTGGTGGGTGACGTGAAGCCTGATTCTCTGCTATGACATGAAGACTGATTCTCTGCTGACATGAAGCCAGATTCTCTGTTACGGGACCTCTCTCCTCTGCCTGGGTGCCTGGGCCTAAATATGTGACAGTGGTCTGTTCCAGTGGTGGGTGACGTGAAGCCTGATTCTCTGCTATAACATGAAGACTGATTCTGTGCTGACATGAAGCCAGATTCTGTTACGGGACCTCTCTCCTCTGCTTGGGTGCCTGGCAGTGTTCCCTCTAAGCTGCGCGGGTGGGCGGCCGCGCAGCAATTTTTGTGGCCCCGCTCACAACTTTATAATCACCGCTCAGCCACATTGCGCCGTCCTCCTCGTAATCTTGTGTGGCTTAGCGGAGCAGGGTGCCGCCTACCAAATATTGCCATGCTACTGCTGCCTCCTCCTTCTTTTAGCAGGAAGAGGAGGAGGAGTGAGCAAGCAGCAGCAGGCAGCAGGACGCGGTAGTGGCGTTATGGTGCCAGGTAAATAATCCCCAGTCCGAGGCGCGTGCGTCGCTGTACACAGCAGCTGCTGTCACTTCACGTAAGACTGTGGGTGGGATGACCAAGATGGCGTGTGTTCTGTGCTGTAGTCTCTGCTCCGGATGAGCGCGCTGTCTGTGAGAATGTCAACGGTGTCAGGCCGCACCCAGGTAGGGCAGAGTGGGCACCGACATGCTGCAGTGTGGGGGTACATGGCGCTGGCCTGGCAGGGGTGGGATGCACCATATTTGGGGCAAGGGCCTTTGTGCACCTCGGGAGTTGTGACAGGCATCATGCTCATGTCACCCAGTTACCCTGGCATTTAGTAAGAAGCCCATCATATTAGACAACTGCCAGTACTACAACTCCCAGCGAGATATGTGCACTACTTTCAACATTGGGTCACCTCATTCATGGCCCTTCTGTGTGTGGCAGGCGTGCCACCTACTTATGGTGCCCTAGTGTGCAAAACTTTTTCATTCTGCACTTTTGGGCACTGTTTCCGGGTGAAGACTGCGCCATATTTTTTCCCTGTTTTTCATATGTAGTTGTAGGTGTGAGGCAATGTGAGCTGCCACGTGACAGTGACAGATATTGCTTTTATTATGGTGCACACGTCTGTCAGCGCTATCGTGTCTTACATCATCGCCGTTTGGCGGTACACAGATTGTATGTTTTAGGGTACGTCCACCTGTGGCAGTCGTGCTGTGTTTTTTTTTTTGGGAAACAATATTGCATTTAGACAGTCTGCAGCGTATACAGGAGAATCTTGAAATTTGCGCAATAGAATCAGCACATAGCTAGAGATGTGCTTTGGATTTTAAAGGGGTATTCCGGTTGTTAGAAGTTATAGTATATAACTAGTATATGGGACCCCTGTTCTTGTGATCAGCGGGGGTCCTAGTGGTAGGACCCCCACCAATCTGATAGTTATCCCCTATCCTGTTAAACTGTTGTTAAATCTGCAGCGCGTTACGTTATTCCATGTAGAAACACCTTTGACTAAGCATTGCCCATTTCTAAGCCGACCCCGCTCAGCAGCTGCCAAGGCTTAGAGGGAACACTGGTGCCTGGGCCTAAATATCTGACAGTGGCCTGTTCCAGTGGTGGGTGACGTGAAGCCTGATTCTCTGCTATGACATGAAGACTGATTCTGTGCTGACATGAAGCCAGATTCTCTGTTACGGGACCTCTCTCCTCTGCCTGGGTGCCTGGGCCTAAATATGTGACAGTGGCCTGTTCCAGTGGTGGGTGACGTGAAGCCTGATTCTCTGCTATGACATGAAGACTGATTCTGTGCTGACATGAAGCCAGATTCTCTGTTACGGGACCTCTCTCCTTTGCCTGGGTGCCTGGGCCTAAATATGTGACAGTGGCCTGTTCCAGTGGTGGGTGACGTGAAGCCTGATTCTCTGCTATGACATAAAGACTGATTCTGTGCTGACATGAAGCCAGATTCTCTGTTACGGGACCTCTCTCCTCTGTCTGGGTGCCGGGGCCTAAATATGAAACAGTGGCCTGTTCCAGTGGTGGGTGATGTGAAGCCTGATTCTCTGCTATGACATGAAGACTGATTCTCTGCTGACATGAAGCCAGATTCTCTGTTACGGGACCTCTCTCCTCTGTCTGGATGCCGGGGCCTAAATATGAGACAGTGGCCTGTTCCAGTGGTGGGTGACGTGAAGCCTGATTCTCTGCTATGACATGAAGACTGATTCTCTGCTGACATGAAGCCAGATTCTCTGTTACGGGACCTCTCTCCTCTGCCTGGGTGCCTGGGCCTAAATATGTGACAGTGGCCTGTTCCAGTGGTGGGTGACGTGAAGCCTGATTATCTGCTATGACATGAAGACTGATTCTGGGCTGACATTAAGCCAGATTCTCTGTTACGGGACCTCTCTCCTCTGTCTGGGTGCCTGGGCCTAAATATGTGACAGTGGCCTGTTCCAGTGGTGGGTGACGTGAAGCCTGATTCTCTGCTGACATGAAGAGACTGATTCTCTGCTGATGTGAAGCCAGATTCTCTGCTATGGGACCTCTGGCCAATTTATATTGGTTAATTTTTTTTTATTTTTTTTTTATTTTAATTCATTTCCCTATCCACATTTGTTTGCAGGGGATTTACCTACATGTTGCTGCCTTTTGCAGCCCTCTAGCTCTTTCCTGGGCTGTTTTACAGCCTTTTTAGTGCCGAAAAGTTCGGGTCCCCATTGACTTCAATGGGGTTCGGGTTCGGGACGAAGTTCGGGTCGGGTTCGGATCCCGAACCTGAACATTTCCGGGAAGTTTGGCCGAACTTCTCGAACCCGAACATCCAGGTGTTCGCTCAACTCTAATGGCGACACATGTATCACTGTGCGGGTACTTAAAAAATAATTAAAAATAATAATAAGTGATGTTAAAAGAATTGTATGAGAAAAAGTGAAGGCGACTTACTTCACCAGGGAGGGAGATATAGGATAAGCAAAATACACCTATACCTGCTCCTCCCCCGCCGAGATCGCTCGTCAGGTAGTATAAACTTTCCTCCACGTCCCAAATGATAGTAGTCAGGGTTCCAGATGGAGAGCTCTATATTGCATAAATGAATAAAAGCTCAACGCGTTTCAGGGTATCTTCCCCTTTCTCAAGAGCAGTGTGGGTTAAAACACATAACATAAAGTGCATGTTGCCAAGAATATATATAGGTGTCTTAATTAAACAATCAGAAATCAATTTACCCAAAATTTTGGCGGGGACCGGAAGTGGGTGGAGCATCACCACCGGTCCTCTCATCTCCCCCAGTCATCCAGAATACATGGTCCAATTATGTATAGTGCTTAGATATATACTTTGGTGTATATTAGAATATGTCAAGGGGAATTATAAGGCGCCCATCAGGGTTCTTATAGCCTGAATTGCTCTATCAGGCTTAGATCGCTCCCGATGTTTTCCACAGTGGAACACATGCACCCGGTTGGAGGGCGGAGTCTCGGGCGGATATGCGCCATGCGTTCCACCAGTGGAACGCATGTACAGGAGGAGCCAAAGAGAGGGTGCCGGCTGAAGGCAGGGCTGTTTGGAAATGCTGTGTAGGGCGCACCATGGGGCGGGGCGCTCGGCAGGGCAGGGAGCAGCAGACGTCTGTGCATTTCAGGCTGGAACGCAGAGGCATCAAATGAAGTCTAGAAGGGAAACCCAAACGTGAATGGAGAATGGAGAATCCATGGGAACTATAGACATTAGGGATAAGCTCACATGGAGTCCTTATGTTGAATAGAAAGCCAGATATGTATAAATAAGAGTCCAGATATGTATAAAAGGACAGATGACATGGGTGCTATACAAAAGAATGTTATAAAATATTATAATGGATTAAAAATAAATTAGATTAAAAAAAAATGTAATAAAAAGTCAGAGGTATTCACATATGGAATATTCCTGGGAGATTAAATCGTGGGTGGTGGTTATATGAATATAATTACAATATAATAAATAACAATTATATAAAAAAAATTATATAAAAAAAATAATATATATATATATATACACTGCTCAAAAAAATAAAGGGAACACAAAAATAACATCCTAGATCTGAGTTAAT
Organism: Bufo bufo; assembly: GCF_905171765.1. Classification (NCBI taxonomy): domain Eukaryota; kingdom Metazoa; phylum Chordata; class Amphibia; order Anura; family Bufonidae; genus Bufo; species Bufo bufo. The sequence continues at coordinate 22,414 of NW_024400528.1, read as the reverse complement.
TTAATATTCTTCTGAAATACTTTGTTCTTTACATAGTTGAATGTGCTGACAACAAAATCACACAAAAATAAAAAAATGGAAATCAAATTTTTCAACCCATGGAGGTCTGGATTTGGAGTCACACTCAAAATTAAAGTGGAAAAACACACTACAGGCTGATCCGACTTTGATGTAATGTCCTTAAAACAAGTCAAAATGAGGCTCAGTAGTGTGTGTGGCCTCCACGTGCCTGTATGACCTCCCTACAACGCCTGTGCATGCTCCTGATGAGGTGGCGGACGGTCTCCTGAGGGATCTCCTCCCAGACCTGGACTAAAGCATCTGCCAACTCCTGGACAGTCTGTGGTGCAACGTGACGTTGGTGGATAGAGCAAGACATGATGTCCCAGATGTGCTCAATTGGATTCAGGTCTGGGGAACGGGCGGGCCAGTCCATAGCATCAATGCCTTCGTCTTGCAGGAACTGCTGACACACTCCAGCCACATGAGGTCTAGCATTGTCTTGCATTAGGAGGAACCCAGGGCCAACCGCACCAGCATATGGTCTCACAAGGGGTCTGAGGATCTCATCTTGGTACCTAATGGCAGTCAGGCTACCTCTGGCGAGCACATGGAGGGCTGTGCGGCCCTCCAAAGAAATGCCACCCCACACCATTACTGACCCAATGCCAAACCGGTCATGCTGGAGGATGTTGCAGGCAGCAGAACGTTCTCCACGGCGTCTCCAGACTCTGTCACGTCTGTCACATGTGCTCAGTGTGAACCTGCTTTCATCTGTGAAGAGCACAGGGCGCCAGTGGCGAATTTGCCAATCTTGGTGTTCTCTGGCAAATGCCAAACGTCCTGCACGGTGTTGGGCTGTAAGCACAACCCCCACCTGTGGACGTCGGGCCCTCATATCACCCTCATGGAGTCTGTTTCTGACCGTTTGAGCAGACACATGCACATTTGTGGCCTGCTGGAAGTCATTTTGCAGGGCTCTGGCAGTGCTCCTCCTGTTCCTCCTTGCACAAAGGCGGAGGTAGTGGTCCTGCTGCTGGGTTGTTGCCCTCCTACGGCCTCCTCCACGTCTCCTGATGTACTGGCCTGTCTCTTGGTAGCGCCTCCATGCTCTGGACACTACGCTGACAGACACAGCAAACCTTCTTGCCACAGCTCGCATTGATGTGCCATCCTGGATAAGCTGCACTACCTGAGCCACTTGTGTGGGTTGTAGACTCCGTCTCATGCCACCACTAGAGTGAAAGCACCGGTAGCATTCAAAAGTGACCAAAACATCAGCCAGGAAGCATAGGAACTGAGAAGTGGTCTGGGGTCACCACCTGCAGAGCCACTCCTTTATTGGGGGTGTCTTGCTAATTGCCTATAATTTCCACCTGTTGTCTATCCCATTTTCACAACAGCATGTGAAATTGATTGTCACTCAGTGTTGCTTCCTAAGTGGACAGTTTGATTTCACAGAAGTGTGATTGACTTGGAGTTACATTGTGTTGTTTAAGGCCTCATGCACACGACCGTATTTTTTTGCGGTCCGCAAAACGGGGTTCCGTTTTCCCGTGATCCGTGACCGTTTTTTCGTCCGTGGGTCTTCCTTGATTTTTGGAGGATCCACGGACATGAAAAAAAAGTCATTTTGGTGTCCGCCTGGCCGTGCGGAGCCAAACGGATCCGTCCTGAATTACAATGCAAGTCAATGGGGACGGATCCGTTTGACGTTGACACAATATGGTGCCATTTCAAACGGATCCGTCCCCATTGACTTTCAATGTAAAATCTGGAGTCCCTTTTATACCATCGGATAGGAGTTTTCTCCAATCCGATGGTATATTTTAACTTGAAGCGTCCCCATCACCATGGGAACGCCTCTATGTTAGAATATACTGTCGGATATGATTTAGATCGTGAAACCTCATTTCCGACAGTATATTCTAACACAGAGGCGTTCCCATGGTGATGGGGACGCTTCTAGTTAGAATATACTACAAACTGTGTACATGACTGCCCCCTGCTGCCTAGCAGCATCCGATCTCTTACAGGGGGCCGTGATCAGCACAATTAACCCCTTCAGGTGCCGCACCTGAAGGGGTTAATTGTACTATCATATCCCCCTGTAAGAGATCAGGGCTGCCAGGCAGCAGGGGGCAGACCCCCCCCCTCCCCAGTTTGAATATCATTGGTGGCCAGTGCGCCCCCCCCCCTTCCATTGTAATAATTCGTTGGTGGCACAGTGTGCCCCCCCCGCCCCCCCCCTTACTCCCTCTATTGTAATAATTCGTTGGTGGCACAGTGTGCGCCCCCCCCGCCCCCCCCTTCCTCCCTCTATTGTAATAATTCGTTGGTGGCACAGTGTGCGCCCCCCCCCCTTCCTCCCTCTATTGTAATAAATCCTTGGTGGCACAGTGTGCGCCCCCCATTGGCCCCCCCTCCCTCTATAGCATTAACAACATTGGTGGCCAGTGTGCGGCCTCCCATCTCCCCCCCCCCCGATCATTGGTGGCAGCGGGTTACTAGCAATAGTACAATAGTAAAAGATTCATACTTACCTGGGAGCTGCGATGTTCGTGTCCGGCCGGGAGCTCCTCCTACTGGTAAGTGACGGTTCATTTAGCAATGCGCCGCACAGACCTGTCACTAACCAGTAGGTGGAGCTCCCGGCCGGACACGAACATCGCAGCAGCAGGTAAGTATGAATCTTCTACCAGGACTGTAGTAGCGTCCTGGTTGCCATGGTTACCGATCGGAGCCCCAGCGATTAAACTGGGACTCCGATCGGAACTCCGCTGCCACCAATGATGGGGGGGGGGCCGATGGGGGGCGCACACTGTGCCACCAACGAATTATTACAATAGAGGGAGGGAGGGGGGGGGGCGCACACTGTGCCACCAACGAATTATTACAATAGAGGGAGGGGGGGGCCGCACTGGCCACCAACCTATTATTACAATAGAGGGGGGGGGGGGCCGCACTGGCCACCGATGATATTCAAACTGGGGAGGGGGGGAGGGTCTGCCCCCTGCTGCCTGGCAGCCCTGATCTCTTACAGGGGGCCGTGATCAGCACAATTAACCCCTTCAGGTGCCGCACCTGAAGGGGTTAATTGTGCTGATCACGGCCCCCTGTAAGAGATCGGGTGCTGCCAGGCAGCAGGGGGCAGTCTTGTACACAGTTTGTAGTGTATTCTAACTAGAAGCGTCCCCATCACCATGGGAACGCTTCTGTGTTAGAATATACTGTCGGTTCTGAGTTTTCACGAAGTGAAAACTCAGCTTTGAAAAAGCTTTTATGCAGACGGATCTTCGGATCCGTCTGTATAAAAACTAACCTACGGCCACGGATCACGGACACGGATGCCAATCTTGTGTGCATCCGTGTTCTTTCACGGACCCATTGACTTGAATGGGTCCGTGAACCATTGGCCGTGAAAAAAATAGGACAGGTCCTATTTTTTTCACGGCCAGGAAACACGGATCACGGATGCGGCTGCAAAACGGTGCATTTTCCGATTTTTCCACGGACCCATTGAAAGTCAATGGGTCCGCGAAAAAAAACGGAAAACGGCACAACGGCCACGGGTGCACACAACGGTCGTGTGCATGAGGCCTAAGTGTTCCCTTTATTTTTTTGAGCAGTGTATATATATATGAATGCAAATACACATTATAGGCACAGTAGCACTGGTAAAAAAGGATAAAATTGATGGCCAACCAAATTTCACAGGTGACACTGAGCACAGTATAATGAAGATAAGATAAATGAAAATATGATTTTAAAAAAAAATGATAAAAAATATATATATATCATTAATAATTATTATGTTCTAGACATTCATTAAGGCCGAGGGGGGGTAAGAGAATTAAAACGGAAAATCCAATACATTTCTTTGTGGCACAGTAGTGAAAAGGAGTTGGGGACCCATTCGATAGGTGGCAACTTCAGAAGGAATGCATCGCCGGAGTTGATTTCTGCAAAGTGTCTAGATACACTGTTTTGTGTATTTCTTGGTAATGTTGGAGCGGTGGGAGTTTATCCGGTCCCTCAAGTTCTGGGTTGTCCGGCCCACATATTGAAGTCCACAGGGGCACTGGAGCATATATACTACATTGGATGTGCCGCAATCCATGTAACTCCGAAGTGTGATTTTTTCCTTTGCAGCAGTGATCTCAACTTCCTGTAGCCCGTCACTAATTATTAAACAGCATTTGCACCGTTTATGCCCGCATTTAAAGGAACCCCTACTCTTGGTCCTTATAGGGGTGATAGTATCGGTGGTTGCACTAAGTTTGGGACATGATGGAGCCACCATCTCTTTTAGTGACTTCGCTCTACAAAAAGTTAGGTTTGGTTGGCTAGCCACTACTCTACCCAAGATGGGGTCCTTCTGTAGGATGGACCAGTGACGGTTTAATATTTCCCTGATTTTGTGATGTGCTGAGTTGTAGCGAGTTATGAAGTTATACACTGCTCAAAAAAATAAAGGGAACACTTAAACAACACAATGTAACTCCAAGTCAATCACACTTCTGTGAAATCAAACTGTCCACTTAGGAAGCAACACTGAGTGACAATCAATTTCACATGCTGTTTTGCAAATGGGATAGACAACAGGTGGAAATTATAGGCAATTAGCAAGACACCCCCAATAAAGGAGTGGTTCTGCAGGTGGTGACCACAGACCACTTCTCAGTTCCTATGCTTCCTGGCTGATGTTTTGGTCACTTTTGAATGCTGGCGGTGCTTTCACTCTAGTGGTAGCATGAGACGGAGTCTACAACCCACAGAAGTGGCTCAGGTAGTGCAGCTTATCCAGGATGGCACATCAATGCGAGCTGTGGCAAGAAGGTTTGCTGTGTCTGTCAGCGTAGTGTCCAGAGCATGGAGGCGCTACCAGGAGACAGGCCAGTACATCAGGAGACGTGGAGGAGGCCGTAGGAGGGCAACAACCCAGCAGCAGGACCGCTACCTCTGCCTTTGTGCAAGAGCCCTGCAAAATGACCTCCAGCAGGCCACAAATGTGCATGTGTCTGCTAAAACGGTCAGAAACAGACTCCATGAGGGTGATATGAGGGCCCGACGTCCACAGGTGGGGGTTGTGCTTACAGCCCAACACCATGCAGGATGTTTGGCATTTGCCAGAGAACACCAAGATTGGCAAATTCGCCACTGGCGCCCTGTGCTCTTCACAGATGAAAGCAGGTTCACACTGAGCACATGTGACAGACGTGACAGAGTCTGGAGACGCCGTGGAGAACGTTCTGCTGCTGTCACGGCGGACGTGCACAGTTAAACAGACAACACACCAACCAGGCTCTGGACGAGAGACAGGGGAAGGGTCACCTCCTAATTTATCCCTGACCTCTTTCCCTGCAATGCTCAGCCCACAGACAAACCTTGATGGTAGATTTGCTGTGTCCACCAGCCTATACTAACAGAACCCTGAACTCCCTGAGATGGTGAAGTGGGGAGAAAGGAGCAGCCAGCCTGCACAGAACCTGGATGGGTAAGATGACATAAACAACCAAACAAGAAAAGACACTTATCTGCTGAGAGCAGGAACAAACAGCCAACCTTCCTTCCAAACTTCCCAGACACTAATGATCAGTATAATCCGCTCAGAGCACTTTAGCTGGAGACCATTTAAACTAATGACTCCACCCAGTACACCTGATGCGAGGTGGATCCAGCACAGCATCAAAACAAATACTAGACTCGTGCTGCAATCCTGGCTGACCTCCGCACATCGTCAGAGTGGGGCATGACAGTACCCCCCCTTCTACGGGTGACCTCCTGACACCCTGGACCAACCTTATCCGGATGGGACCTATGAAAGGCCCTCACCAGACGGCTGGCGTTGACATCTGACGCCGGAACCCACATCCTCTCCTCAGGACCGTATCCCCTCCAGTGAACCAGGTACTGGAGGGAACCCCGCAGAACTCTCGAGTCGAGAATCCTGGAGATCTCGAACTCCAAGTTTCCCTCGACCAGAACAGGAGGAGGAGGCAATGGCGATGGTACCCCCGGTTTAACATATTTTTTTAGTAAAGACTTGTGGAAGACATCGTGGATCCTCCAAGTCTGCGGCAGATCAAGTCGAAATGCCACAGGATTGATCACAGCAGAAATCTTATATGGACCAACAAATCTTGGACCCAGTTTCCAAGATAGCATTCTCAACTTGATATTCCTAGTGGACAACCACACCAAATCACCCACACACAGGTCCGGACCAGTCACACGTCTCCTGTCAGCCATTCGTTTATACCTCTCACCCATCCTCTCCAAATTCCCTTGAATCCCCCGCCAGATAGAGGATAAGGCAGAAGAGAATCTCTCCTCCTCTGGCATCCCGGAGGAACCAGACCCAGAAAAGGTACCAAACTGAGGATGGAAACCGTATGCGCCAAAAAATGGCGACTTACCCCTTGGACTCCTGCCTACGGTTATTCAATGCAAATTCTGCTAAGGGCAAGAATGAGGACCAGTCCTCCTGATTCTCAGCCACAAAGCACCTCAAGTAGGTCTCCAGGTTTTGATTGGTACGCTCGGTCTGACCATTCGACTGTGGATGAAAAGCCGACGAGAAAGAAAGTTGAATGCCAAGTCGAGAGCAGAACGCCCTCCAAAACCTGGAGACAAACTGCGTGCCCCTATCAGAGACAATATCCGAAGGAATACCGTGCAATTTAACAATATTATCCACAAAAATCTGCGCCAGAGTCTTAGCGTTAGGCAGACTTGTTAGTGGCATAAAGTGAGCCATTTTACTGAAACGATCGACTACCACCAAAATCACTGTTCTCCCGGAGGAACTCGGTAGGTCCGTAATAAAGTCCATGGACAAATGTGTCCAAGGACGAGATGGAATAGACAATGGAAGAAGTGAACCAGGCGGTCGAGTATGAGCAACCTTAGACCGAGCGCAGGTTTCACAAGCTGCCACGTAATTCTCAATGCTCTTACGCAAACCTGGCCACCAGAACCTCCGGGACACCAGATCACAGGTGGACTTACCACCAGGATGTCCAGCGAGAACAGTATCGTGATGTTCCTTGAACACCTTGTATCGTAGGCCCTCAGGAACAAACAACCTCCCCAGGAGCCCCCTCCTGAGCTCCCAACACCTCCATCTCCAATTCAGGGTACAGAGCGGAGACCACCACTCCATCCGCCAAAATCGGCGCTAGATCTTCTGAATCACCTCCCCCAGGGAAGCTGCGAGACAAGGCATCTGCCTTGACGTTCTTGACCCCTGGGCGAAAGGTAACCACGAAATTGAACCTGGTAAAAAACAATGACCATCTGGCCTGTCTAGGGTTCAGACGCTTGGCAGATTGCAGGTAAGCCAAATTCTTATGGTCTGTATACACAGTAACGGGGTGAGAAGCCCCCTCTAACCAGTGACGCCATTCTTCAAAGGCCAACTTGATCGCCAACAACTCCCTATCTCCAACATCATAATTCCTCTCGGCGACCGAGAGCTTCCTGGAGAAGAAGGCACACGGGACCCACTTGCCAGGAGAAGGACCCTGCGAAAGCACCGCCCCAACCCCCACCTCTGATGCGTCAACCTCGACCACGAATGGCTGAGATACATCCGGCTGCACCAGAATGGGAGCAGACGCAAAACGCTCCTTAATAGCCGAAAAGGCCTGCAATGCCTCATCCGACCAGACAGAGACATCAGCGCCCTTCTTGGTCATATCAGTAAGAGGTTTGACTAGCGTGGAATAATTCAAAATAAATTTTCTATAATAATTCGTAAACCCCAAAAATCGCATCAAAGCTTTCTGATTCTCCGGTCGGTCCCACTCCAGAACCGCCCGGACCTTTTTGGGGTCCATACGAAAACCAGAATCAGAAAGCATGTATCCCAAAAATGGAAGCTCTTGCACCGCAAACAAACATTTCTCCAATTTGGCGTATAACTTATTCTCCCGCAGGATCGTCAAAACCTGTCTCACATGATCCTGATGGGTCTTCAGATCAGGAGAATAAATTAAAATGTCATCAAGGTAGACTACTACGAACCTCCCCACCAAATGATGAAAAATATCATTGACGAATCGCTGAAATACCGCTGGCGCATTCGTCAACCCAAAAGGCATTACCAGGTTCTCAAAATGACCCTCGTGCGTATTGAAGGCCGTTTTCCACTCATCCCCCTCCTTGATCCTGATCAGATTGTATGCTCCTCTCAAATCCAACTTGGAGAACACCTTGGCTCCAACAATCTGATCAAAAAGATCAGAGATCAAAGGCAGGGGATATGGATCCCGGACTGTAATACGATTCAGCTCCCGGAAATCCAAACACGGTCTCAGTGATCCATCTTTCTTCTTCACGAAGAACAAACCTACAGCCACTGGAGACTTAGATGGTCTAATATGACCCTTTGCCAAACTCTCGGCGACATACTTTCGCATGACCTCTCTCTCGGGTTGAGAGAGGTTGTAGAGCCGAGACTTGGGCAACTTAGCCCCCGGAATGAGATTCACAGGACAATCATAGTCACGATGAGGGGGCAATTCCTGAGCCCCACCCTCCGCAAACACGTCCGAAAAATCTGAGAGATACTGAGGCAAGGCCATAACGGACACTTCAGAAATAGATGTGACAAGACAATTATCCGAACAAAACTTGCTCCAACCAATGATTTGTCTCGCCTGCCAGTCTATAATTGGGTTATGTTTAGACAACCATGGCAACCCCAAAACTATTGGAGCTGGCCAATCCTTCATGACGAAACAGGAAATAATCTCAGCATGTGAATCACCCACCCTTAAATGAATATCATGAACAACGTGAGTAAGGCTCCCTTGAGAAAGAGGGGAAGAATCAATGGCAAAAACCCGAATCTCGTTCTCTAACGTGCAAATACTTAGTCCCAAACCCTCAAGAAACAGAAAGTCAATTAAATTTACCCCAGCACCACAATCAAGAAAAACATCAACAAACACATTTTGAGACTCTAGCGCCACCATAGCTGAAAGGAGAAAACGGGAACTGCAGGGAACTTGCACACCAGTCTGCTCTACCAGACCATTCATACCACCAAGTGTGAGGGAGTTTTTTTTTTCTTTTTCTTTTTTCTTTATCACTCTCCCCTGTGGTTCAACATACGGACAAGAAAAAACAAAATGACCCCTCTTTCCACAAAAGAAACATAAATTGTGCGCTTTACGAAAGTCTCTACTATCCGAATGGAAAGATATCTGACCTAACTGCATGGGTTCCTCTCCTACTCCAGAATAACAAGCAATATCACCCTGGTCAGCTGGTGAAACAAAACCACACGCGGGGAGGAATCCCCTGCACAGAGGGACCCATACACCTCTCTCTGATTCGTCTATCCAAACGTATCGCCAAAGACATTGCATTTTCCAAAGTATCTGGGTATTCATGAAAAGCCAGAGCATCCTTCAACCTTTCAGATAACCCCTGACAAAACTGGCTACGTAACGCGGGGTCGTTCCACCCTGACTCAGTAGCCCACCTCCTAAACTCTGTGCAGTAAACCTCAGCAGTATGTTTACCCTGTAGTAAGTTACGTAATTTTGACTCTGCCATCGAAACTCGATCTGGGTCATCGTAAATCAATCCCAGGGCATTAAAAAATTCCTTCACCGACCTGAGAGCCAGAGAACCGGGCGGCAGGGAAAAAGCCCAGGATTGTGCGTCCCCCTTCAGCAAAGACATGACGATACCCACCCTCTGATCCTCATTACCTGATGAAAATGGGCACAATCGAAAGTACAACTTACATGATTCCTTGAAACTGAAAAAATCATCAGTACCCCCTGCAAATTTCTCCGGAAGAGCGACTTTAGGCTCTTCAACAATTTGACCTGTACCTGAAGCCAACACCCTCTGACACTGTGTGACCATACTACGTAGATCCGCAACCTCCAGGGACAAACCCTGCATGCGGTCAACCAGTGCATCAATTGACGCCATCACATAAACACTGAGAAATGGCGGTCACAGTATGGCGGATTATAATGTCACAGCGGACGTGCACAGTTAAACAGACAACACACCAACCAGGCTCTGGACGAGAGACAGGGGAAGGGTCACCTCCTAATTTATCCCTGACCTCTTTCCCTGCAATGCTCAGCCCACAGACAAACCTTGATGGTAGATTTGCTGTGTCCACCAGCCTATACTAACAGAACCCTGAACTCCCTGAGATGGTGAAGTGGGGAGAAAGGAGCAGCCAGCTCGCACAGAACCTGGATGGGCAAGATGACATAAACAACCAAACAAGAAAAGACACTTATCTGCTGAGAGCAGGAACAAACAGCCAACCTTCCTTCCAAACTTCCCAGACACTAATGATCAGTATAATCCGCTCAGAGCACTTTAGCTGGAGACCATTTAAACTAATGACTCCACCCAGTGCACCTGATGCGAGGCGGATCCAGCACAGCATCAAAACAAGTACTAGACTCGTGCTGCAATCCTGGCTGACCTCCGCACATTGTCAGAGTGGGGCATGACAGCTGCCTGCAACATTCTCCAGCATGACCGGTTTGGCATTGGGTCAGTAATGGTGTGGGGTGGCATTTCTTTGGAGGGCCGCACAGCCCTCCATGTGCTCGCCAGAGGTAGCCTGACTGCCATTAGGTACCAAGATGAGATCCTCAGACCCCTTGTGAGACCATATGCTGGTGCGGTTGGCCCTGGGTTCCTCCTAATGCAAGACAATGCTAGACTTCATGTGGCTGGAGTGTGTCAGCAGTTCCTGCAAGACGAAGGCATTGATGCTATGGACTGGCCCGCCCGTTCCCCAGACCTGAATCCAATTGAGCACATCTGGGACATCATGTCTCGCTCTATCCACCACAGACTGTCCAGGAGTTGGCAGATGCTTTAGTCCAAGTCTGGGAGGAGATCCCTCAGGAGACCGTCCGCCACCTCATCAGGAGCATGCACAGGCGTTGTAGGGAGGTCATACAGGCATGTGGAGGCCACACACACTACTGAGCCTCATTTTGACTTGTTTTAAGGACATTACATCAAAGTTGGATCAGCCTATAGTGTGTTTTTCCACTTTAATTTTGAGTGTGACTCCAAATCCAGACCTCCATGAGTTGAAAAATTTGATTTCCATTTTTAATTTTTGTGTGATTTTGTTGTCAGCACATTCAACTATGTAAAGAACAAAGTATTTCAGAAGAATATTTAATTAACTCAGATCTAGGATGTGTTATTTTTGTGTTCCCTTTATTTTTTTGAGCAGTGTATTTATATTTATTCTCATCATCTGTTTGTGGTGTTGTAGACAAGTTTTTACTTTTAGATGGTTTGTTCGTAGGTATCAGACAGTCGGCTTGATTTTCTTTTTCTATTTTTCTGAGTGAATCCTCGATTAGGCATTTTGGATAGCCCTTTTCTAAAAATCTGGTCTTAAGGGTTTCCAGTTGTTTCCGCATCTCCTGGTTGTTTGAACAATTCCTTCTTATCCTTCGCATCTGACCGTACGGGATATTCCGTTTCCATTTGTGATAATGGCAACTTTTGTAATCGAGGTAGCTATTAGCATCAACTTTTTTAAAATGTGTGCGTGTTTCGATTTGGTTGTCCTGTATTGTTAGCTCCAGATCTTAGAATGTGGCCTGATTAGGGTCTATATGGGCAGTGAAGGCCAGATTCCAATTGTTGGAATTGAGGTTCAAGACATATTGGTCTAAAATATTACGTTCGCCTTTCCAAATAAAAATTATATCATCAATAAAACGTTTATAGAACAATATGTTGGGGTGGTGTAGGAGGCCAATTGTGTCTTCAAAGGCCCCCATAAACAAATTTGCATAGGATGGGGCAAATTTTGTACCCATCGCAGTGCCTCGTTGTTGGATGTAAAATGTGTTATCGTATTTAAAATAATTGTGATTAAGAATAAACGAGATGGAGTCTAAAATAAACTTCTTCTGTGTCAAAGGCATAAATGGATCCGCTGAAAGTAACCTGTCAACTGCGTTTATGCCCTGTTCATGGATGATGTTACTATATAATGCTGCTACATCTAGGGTAACCCAGAACATGTCATTTGACCAGGGGATGTCATCCAGTAGTGTAATAAGGTGGCTCGAGTCTCTAAGATACGCTGGGAGATGGACGACATATTTCTGTAAAAGGTTGTCCACATAAGCTGAGAGATTGGATGTTAAGGAATCAATGCCGGATATGATAGGTCTTCCTGGGGGGTTGTGCAATATTTTGTGAATTTTCGGGAGAAAATAAAAATAGGGGGTGGACGGGTGTTCTATTAAGATTAAATTCTTTTCTTGCTTATTTAGTGTTTCCAGTGTATGCCCCACCCGTATGAAATCAAAAAATTTTTTCCTGTAAGGGTCTGTCGGGTCAGTTTTCAGTGTTTGGTAGTAGTTTGTATCCGAGAGGATATTTAGGGCCTCTTTTTGGTAGTATTCGGAATCCATAATTACCACCCCACCCCCTTTATCGGCATTCTTGATGACGATTTTATTATTCTTGGCTAACCTAGTGATAGCTTTCCTTTGTTCGCTAGACAGATTGTGAGTGTAGGCTGGTGATTGTTCCCTTTTGGTGGGAGAAAACGTGGTCTTCAACTCATTGAGGACCAAATTGTAGAAGGTCTTGAGGTGTGACCCTCTACTATTTAAGGGGTAGAAGGTGGATTTGGGTCTAAGTGATGAATGGATAGGGTCGTTGATGATTTCATCAACGAGAAGTTTAATATCCTCGTCCTCCAAATCCGAATTGTCCGCTGTCTGCGTGTCGAATTCTGGGGGCATGTTAATGGGGGTTTTTAAATAATAGCGTTTTTTGACAGTGTAGTGTCGCTGGAGGGTAAGGTTACGAATGAAACAATTCAGATCTACGAATAGTTTGAATATGTCCGGTCCACTAGTGGGGCAAAAGGATAGGCCCTTACTGAGTACTTCTACAGGGTGGGCCATTTATATGGATACACCTTAATAAAAATGGGAATGGTTGGTGATATTAACTTCCTGTTTGTGGCACATTAGTATATGTGAGGGGGGAAACTTTTCAAGATGGGTGGTGACCATGGCGGCCATTTTGAAGTCGGACATTTTGAATCCAACTTTTGTTTTTTCAATAGGAAGAGGGTCATGTGACACATCAAACTTATTGGGACTTTCACAAGAAAAACAATGGTGTGCTTGGTTTTAACGTAATTTTATTCTTTCATGAGTTATTTACAAGTTTCTGACCACTTATAAAATGTGTTTAATGTGCTGCCCATTGTGTTGTATCTTCACAGCATAGACGATTGCCTTCAGATGATACGAGATGTGCAGCACCTGAAACTACGGATACTGGAAGCCTGTGCTAGCATTTCTCCTGCGGTGTTGCTATCAGTGTGGGAAGAGTGGGAGAAGAGGGTTGCATTGACAATCCAACACAATGGGCAGCACATTGAACACATTTTGTAAGTGGTCAGAAACTTGTAAATAACTCATGAAAGAATAAAGTTACGTTAAAACCAAGCACACCATTGTTTTTCTTGTGAAATTCCCAATAAGTTTGATGTGTCAAATGACCCTCTTCCTATTGAAAAAACTAAAGTTGGATTCAAAATGGCCGACTTCAAAATGGCCGCCATGGTCACCACCCATCTTGAAAAGTTTCCCCCCTCACATATACTAATGTGCCACAAACAGGAAGTTAATATCACCAACCATTCCCATTTTATTAAGGTGTATCCATATAAATGGCCCACCCTGTACTTCGTCCCTTTGAAGGATATGTTTGGATAGATTGAAGATACCCTTAGATTTCAAAGTGTTGGGGGAGTTGGTGGAGGTTGGACAGGACACAGTTTTGCTTTTTTGGGGGCGCGGGCGTTTCTGTCCTCCTCTGCATCCTCGTCTCCTCCGTTTTCTCTTCCTTTCCTTTTGGTCTGTTGCGGTGTGTTGATTGGACTGTAGAAATTAGTTATTTTTTCCTGGGGACGTGGAAGTGATGGAATGGGTATTCTGGATCGGACTACCATGTTTTGTGATAGCAGAGGTGTGAGCAGTTGGATACTGGAGAGGGTGGACCGTGAGTTGATTTAGCGGAGGATTCTCGGATAGATTGGGTGGTAAGGCTAAAAAAGGCTCAAATTCTGAGCCAGAATCTGAAGAGCTATAGGTGGAGATATTATTAATATTGAATAACGGGGAAATAGGTGAAGGAATGGGGTGGCTGATGATGTTCTGGATGGCGGTTTCATCCTGACCAATAGGATGATTGGTGGTCATGTCAAGGTTGGCATCCCTCGTAGTAGTGTCGGATATGAGGTTGTCCTGACTTTCCGCAAATGTTCGCGAACGGGCGAACCGGGCGAACCGCCATAGACTTCAATAGGCAGGCGAATTTTAAAACCCACAGGCACTCTTTCTGGCCACAATAGTGATGGAAAAGTTGTTTCAAGGGGACTAACACCTGGACTGTGGCATGCCGGAGGGGCGATCCATGGCAAAACTCCCATGGAAAATTACATAGTTGACGCAGAGTCTGGTTTTAATCCATAAAGGGCATAAATCACCTAACATTCCTAAATTGTTTGGAATAACGTGCTTTAAAACATCAGGTATGATGTATCGATCAGGTAGTGTAAGGATTACGCCCGCTTCACAGTGACAGACCAAACTCCCCGTTTAACGTCCAGCAAACAGTCCATTTGCACAACCGCAAACTCCCCATTTGCACAAGGTTGGATACCAAGCTAGCCATGTCCCGTTCCTTGTCCTCACTGATGTCATTGAAGGTCTCTTCCTCCACCCAGCCACGTACAACACCAAGGGTCCCCGAAAGGTAGCAACAAGCCCCCTGGGACGCCTGCTGTGGTTGGTCTTCCACCTCCTCAAAGCCACCTTCCTCCTCTGACTACTATTCTTTAGACTCCTCTCTCTGCGTTGCCTCTTTCTGCGTTATTATAAGGTGTGTTAAGTAGTACTATTCCTATCAGTTTAATCCCTGTTACGCCCCATATCAGGGGACGTGTATATGGAATCGATTTTGGGAACCGGGAGATGGAAAAAGATGCTTGGTCGGTCCTCCTACTTCCAATTTGGGGCACTGCGCGTGCAATCTACTGTGCCACCAGATAGGAGTGGTGTGTTAAGTAGTACTATTCCTATCAGTTTAATCCCTGTTACGTCCCCTATCAGGGGACGTGTATATGGAATCGATTTTAGGAACCGGGAGATGGAAAAAGATACTTGGTCGGTCCTCTTAATTCCAATTTGGGGCACTGCGCATGCGCCGTGTAATGTACTGTGCAATCCCAATATGTGTGGTGTGTTAAGTAGTACTATTCCTATCAGTTTAATCCCTGTTACTTCCCCTATCAGGGGACGTGTATGGAATAGATTTTAGACAACTGCAAACAGTTGTCAATAGTTGACACACTCATGACATACATTTTATTCCTCTATGCGTCAATCTTGGTGTAGTTATGACTGTGCTCGTGCGCACGTTTGGGAGATTGCAGGCGATGGGGGTTTTACAAAGCCTATGGTCGTGCTGAGGTAGTTCAGTGACAGTTAAGTGACCCAGAAAACAATGATTCTGCAGTGTGGGCCCATTGTTGGCCTAGTAGGCTTTAATGATCACCTTAGATGATCACAAAGAAAATGTATGTTTTTTCTATGCAAAATTATCCAGCCGATCGCTTTTGGTCTGTTCACAATGAAGCAACGACCTTATCATCTGGGGTGTGCCAACATTGCCAACACACTCATAGAGGGGATCGCTTCATTGTGATACGCAAGCCCCTTCACCACAACAAGGTAACGATTACGAAGGGGAATTGACACATGTATGTGCCTTTTTTTTTGTTTAGTTTTTGAAGCCACAGTGCAGCACCAGAGGCCAGTAAAACTAGGCATGTACACATGCCCGAAAAATTAGGTATTGTTGCAGCCGCTGTTGTAGCAGCGGCCAGAAAAATTGATGTTTCCCAGGCAGAAAGTGCCCTAAAACATTGCGGCTTGAACCCTAGTTGGTGGCGGATAAGTCACGCAAGTCATCCGGCATTCAGAGATAAAATACAGCAGCGTGTGGACCATTTTGAGGCCAAGGCAGCTCGTCTCATCAGGCCTTTTTTAGTCGAATGTATCGCCCACTGTCAGTCCCTTCGGGATCCATGCCTCATTCATCTTAATAAAGGTGAGGTAATCTAGACTTTTTTGACCTAGGCGACTTCTCTTCTCAGTGACAATACCTCCTGCTGCACTGAAGGTCCTTTCTGACAGGACACTTGAAGCGGGGCAGGCCAGAAGTTCTATCGCAAATTGGGATAGCTCAGGCCACAGGTCAAGCCTGCACACCCAGTAGTCAAGGAGTTCATCGCTCCTCAGAGTGTCGATATCTGCAGTTAAGGCGAGGTAGTCTGCTACCTATCGGTCGAGTCGTTCTCTGAGGGTGGACCCCGAAGGGCTGTGGCGATGTGTAGGACTGAAAAAGCTCTGCATGTCCTCCATCAACAACACGTCTGTAAAGCGTCCTGTCCTTGCCGGCGTGGTCGTGGGAGGAGGAGGATTACTTTCACCTCTTCCCCTGTTAGATTCCCGTTGTGCTGTGACATCACCCTTATACGCTGTGTAAAGCATATTTTTTAGTTTGGTTTTGAACTGCTGCATCCTTTCCGACTTGCGGTAATTCGGTAACATTTCAGGCACTTTCTGCTTATACCGGGGGTCTAGTAGCGTGGCCACCCAATACAGGTCGTTCTCCTTCATCCTTTTTATACGAGGGTCCCTCAACAGGAACGACAGCATGAAAGACCCCATTTGCACAAGGTTTGATGCCGAGCTACTCATGTCCCCTTCCTCGTCCTCAGTGATCTCACTGAAGGTCTGTTCTTCACCCCAGCCACGTACAACACCACGGGTACCAGATAGGTGACAACGAGCACCCTGGGATGCCTGTTGTGGTTGGTCTCCCTCCTCCTCAAAGCCACATTCCTCCTCTGACTCCTCTTCCTCAGACTCCTCTTCCAGCGTTGCCGCAGGTCCAGCAAGCGATGCTGATAAGGCTGTTTCTGGTGGTGATGGTGACCACAACTCTTCCTCTTCCTCTTCACGCTCATCTACGGCCTGATCCAGCACTCTTCGCAGGGCACGCTCCAGGAAGAAAACAAATGGGATGATGTCGCTGATGGTGCCTTCGGTGCGACTGACTAGGTTTGTCACCTCCTCAAAAGGACGCATGAGCCTACAGGCTTAGCACGTGAGCGTCCAGTAACGTGGCAAAAAAATTACCAGCTCCGCAGAGGCTGTCCTAGCACCCCGGTCATACAAATACTAGTTGACGCCTTTTTCTTGTTGGAGCAGGCGGTCAAACATTAGGAGTGTTGAATTCCAACGTGTCGGGCTGTCGCAAATCAAACGCCTCACTGGCATGTTGTTTCGCCGCTGGATATCTAAAAAGTGCGCCATGGCCGTGTAGGAACGCCTGAAATGGCCACACACCTTCCTGGCCTGTTTCAGGACGTCCTGTAAGCCTGGGTACTTATGCACAAAGCGTTGTACGATCAGATTACACACATGTGCCATGCACGGCACATGTGTCAACTTGTCCAAATTCAATGCCGCCAACAAATTGCTTCCGTTGTCACACACCACTTTGTCGATCTCCAGTTGGTGCGGAGTCAGCCACTGATCCACCTGTGCGTTCAGGGCAGACAGGAGTGCTGGTCCTGTGTGACTCTCTGCTTTCAGGCAAGTCAACCCCAAGACGACGTGACACTGCCGTATCCGGGATGTGGAATAGCCCCTGGGGAGCTGGGGGGGGTGCCGTTGATGTGGAGCAAGACGCAGCAGCAGAATAGGACTCAGCCGAGGAGGCTATGGAAGAGGATGGAGTAGGAGGAGTAGAGGAGGTGGCAGCAGGCCTGCCTGCAAGTCGTGGCGGTGTCACCAACTCCTCTGCAGAGCCACGCATTCCATGCTTGGCAGCCGTCAGCAGGTTTACCCAATGCGCAGTGTAGGTGATATACCTGCCCTGACCGTGCTTTGCAGACCAGGTATCAGTGGTCAAATGGACCCTTTCCCCAACACTGTGTGCCAGACATGCCATTACTTCCTTTTGCACAATCGAGTACAGGTTGGGGATTGCCTTTTGTGCAAAGAAATTTCGGCCGGGTACCTTCCACTGCGGTGTCCCAATAGCTACAAATTTTTTGAAGGCCTCAGACTCCACCAGCTTGTATGGTAAAAGCTGGCGGGCTAAGAGTTCAGACAAGCCAACTGTCAGACGCTGGGCAAGGGGGTGACTTTGTGACATTGGCTTCTTACGCTCAAACATGTCCTTGACAGACACCTGACTGTGGGCAGATGAGCAGGAACTGCTCAAGGCGAGAGACGGAGTGGCGGATGGTTGAGAGAGGGCAAGGAGGACAGCAGTGGTTGACGTGGCTGATGATGCTGGACCAGGAGAAGGATGGCGGCTTTGAGTTTGTGTGCTGCTTGTAGTCATGTGTTGATCCCAAGGCGTTTGTGAAGTGCGATTGTGGCGAAACCAACTGCGCTGGGTTTTGGAGGGGCCTGGTTGTCAGCCTCTTGCCCCAGGATTAAGGCCCTTACTAACTTTGAAGGAGAAGACAGACCGGATGTGACTTCCATGGAATTCGGGAACCCCTGCTCGGATCTATCCATGGATGTATACATTATGGGGATATGTGGGATTTTGTGGTGTTTTCTGTGTTTGGGGAAAAATGTGTGTTTTCTGTCTGTGAGTGATTAAGTTAGCCCATTACGTTTGGTAATTGTATTTTTGTTGATTGCGTCTCAGACAATGATCATTGTATTTTGTTGATTGCGTTACAGACAGAGGGAAGGTTTCAATACTGTAAATGCATGTGATTGGCTAAAATATAAACTGTCACAGTCTTTTACAAGGGCCCCAGGGGGAGTGTCCCTTGCTAGGATACTTGCATAAAAGGCTGAAAAATAACCCATTAAAGAGTTCCTGTTTTTACCTTTTACCATGTTGAGGCTGGTGTTTGGGTAACTGATCGACACTGGGGATTGCTATACGCTGAAGATTTGCTATACTCCCCTGGCATAACTACTAGCTCTTGTAAGAGCTGTCCCTGTTCCTGCTCTCTGGATTTAGGAGAGGTTCACCCACTGGAGCCTGGAGCCTTTTCGTAGGTCCAGGGTGGGTAGGAGACGGTGAGACCTCAACCAAGCTTCGGCAGTTCGTGGGGTCTGCAGCGCTTACGGTGTCAAGTGGAGTGCTTGGAGTCCTCGGGAAGCGCTAGGAGCATCCATCGACGGAGGTACCCGGTCGGGGTGCTAGGAGATCCGTTACATTGGTGGCAAACAGTGGGATGGCGTCCTGGTGTGAGGAGAAGCAGCTCTGAGACACCGTTCGTGGAGTATATTGAGGGCAACGCTAGTATCCGTACAGCACCCCTGGCAGCAGCAGGATGGAACCAGCAGTGGCATACGATAAGGAAGACCTGGATGGCCGGGATGCGTTAAGGAAAGGCATCTGGTACCAGGCCCTGGGTAATGTACAATACCAGCGAGGTGAGAATCTCCCCAGTGGAGAGCAGCGATTGCAGAAGCAAGTGGCCCTGCGGATGCCATTCCTGGGAGAGCAGCCCCGGGACGAATGGGTGAAGGAACTAGAGTACAGGGTATGGCAGGAGCTATGGCTGGAGGATGCCTTCCAGGCGCTCTGGTGGTATATGGCACAGTATATACCCTGGACAGCTGAGCATGACAAGCCAGAGGGAGAGGAGTTTGATGGTCCTGGCTTGTTACGGGAGTCCTTTGCAGAGCCTGACTTCGGGAGCCCTGCACAGTCCAGACTTCAGAACATTTTCTACGAGAGGGAGGCTAGGCAGGATTGGGATGACCCCCATGAGGTAGAGAAAGACCTGGCTCACCTAGCAACCCTGGAGTGGGAACTGGAGCAGGACTACCGAGATCTCTTCCACTCCATTGGGAAGGCTCAGCAGGACAGCAAGAAGTCAGACCCAGGTCCAGAGCCCTTCAGCTGGGAGGATATTGTGGATGTTTACTGGGAAGAACCCCAGGTGGCCGGTGGAGATGGGACCGAGGTCTCTCCACTGCTCCTGCAGGGAATTGGGAGCCCAGTCTCCATTCCCCAGCGGCAGGCTGAGTTACAGGGGGTAGAGACAGTCGGTCCTGTCCCCCAGCGGAAATGGGAGTTATTGGGAATTGGGAGCTCAGTCTCCATTCCCCAGCGGCCATGTGATATGCAGGGAATTGGGAGCCCAGTCTCCATTCCCCAGCGGCAGTGTGATATGCAGGGAATTGGGAGCCCAGTCTCCATTCCCCAGCGGCAGTGTAATATGCAGGGAATTGGGAGCCCAGTCTCCATCCCCCAGCGGCAGTGTAATATGCATGGAATTGGGAGCCCAGTCTCCATCCCCCAGCGGCAGGCTGAGTTACAGGGGGCAGAGACAGTCGGTCCTGTCCCCCAGCAGCAGAGGGTTTTATTGGGAGAGGAGAGCTTTGTCCTTCCACCCCAGCGGCAGAGTGTCCAGCAGGGAATAGAGAGCCCAGTCTCCTTTCCCCAGCAGCAGGACACTGTATTGGGAGCGGAGACGGACGGTCGCCCTCCCCAGCGGCTGGAAGTATGAATGAGAGAGGAGCTTGTTACCACCTCTCCCCAGCAGCAGCTTAACACACAAGGGGGAGACAGTAAGCCCCACAACAGTGGAGATGGGACCGAGGTCTCTCCACCGACCCTACAGGCATGCTGGGCAGTCGGCCCAGATCCCCAACGGCAGCCGGGAGTAGGGACAGTCGGTCCTGCTCCCCAGCGGCAGTATGTTTTGCAGGGAGAGAAGAGCATAGTCTTCATTCCCCAGCGGCAGTGTACCTTGAAGGGAGAGGAGACAACCGGTTTCTCTCCCCAACCACAGGGGGACAGCACCCCTAACTCCGATGGTGCAGATGGGACCGCAATCTCTGCACCAGGCCTACCGGGATGCTGGACGGCCGGTACAGATCCCCCACCAACCCCAGAGGAATGCCAGGAGGAGGAGGTAAACGCTCCATCCTCTCCACAGCTGATCCGCAACAAGGTCCTGGGGGTAGGATTCCATGACCCCATCCCAGCGGAAGAGCTGGCATCTGGGCAGAGCGCAGTTGGCCTCTGCCCTCCCCTATCCTCTTGTCCAGAGCCTGACTCCCCACTGGCTACCCCAGCGGAAGAGCTGGCATCTGGGCAGAGCGCAGTCGGCCTCTGCCCACCAAGTACCTACAACTTCAAGCTAGAGAACAACAATGAAGCAAGGAGTAGCAGATGCCCACTCAACAGCTGGGGACATACAGAACAGAGCCAGGCCCCAGAGTTCAACAGGACCAGTGTTTGTTTATGGGTGGGCTACTTGACTAACTCAGGCACCGACCGACAGGAGGTCAGGTACCTGGTTAGTCTACTGTTGGGAGGGGAGAAATGTGATGGACTGAACCATCACTGGGGCTGCTGGAGGAGCCTGAGGGCTAGCCTCCTTCCGACAGACTATGGACTGAGAACAATGGAGACCCCCTCAGACCTTTTGGGGTTACAAGAAACTATGAACCCTGATTTATGTGTGTAATTTATATGCCACATATTTCCTATGGCCCATTAAAAAAGCATGGTGTGGATTCAGTAACACAAAAAGGGTTAACTCTGCACTGAGACTCCCACTGATTGTGTTAGTGATGGGATTAAGATAGTTGATTATAATAGCAGCCGACTCCTATGATACACTCAGGAGATAATCCCATCACATGTGTCTCCTCGTCCCCTATTCATTCATTATGGAGGGGGTGAAGATGTCTATTTGCATGTTAATTGTTGATTACGTCAAAGACAATGCCAGTGTGTTTGTTAATTGCGTCACAGACAATGCCATTGTGTTTGTTGAATAGGGTTAGTTTTGTATTTAAACTGTACAGGATTGGCTGCTATGTCATGTCCTCAGTATGTTATGTGCATATAAGTCAATGCTGTGTGTTCAATAGAGAGTTCCTGTTTTACCCTTCATCATGTTGAGGCTGGTGTTTGGGTAACTGATCGACACTGGGGATTGCTATACGCTGAAGATTTGCTATACTCCCCGGCTATACTATTAGCTCTTGAAAGAGCTGTCCCTGTTCCTGCTCTCTGGATTTAGGAGAGGTTCACCCACTGGAGCCTGGAGCCTTGTCGTAGGTCCAGGGTGGGTAGGAGACGGTGAGACCTCAACCAAGCTTCAGCGGTTCGTGGGGTCTGCAGCACTTACGGTGTCAAGTGGAGTGCTTGGAGTCCTCGGGAAGAGCTAGAAGCATCCATCGACGGAGGTACCCGGCCGGGGTGCTAGGAGATCCGTTAAAGCGATCATGTGCCTTCGCAAAGCAGTTGTACCTAGGTGGGTGTTGGACTTCCCACGACTCAGTTTCTTTTGGCACAG
>NW_024400527.1:0-28046 GCF_905171765.1 Bufo bufo | reverse complement strand
CTGTGGAAGTCACTGTTAAAGGGGTGGGCACTGTGGAGGTCACTGTTAAAGAGGCATTCACTGTGGATGTTACTGTTAAGGGGGCAGGCCACTGTGGAGGTCACTGTTAAGGCAGCAGGGTACTGTGAGGTCACTGTTAAGAGAGCGGGTTACTGTGGAGGGCACTGTTAAGGGGGCGGGCCCTTGAGGAGGTCACTGTCAAGGGAGCGGGGACCTGTGAAACTCACTGTTAAAGGAGCGGGCTGCTGTGAAGGTCAAAGTTAAGGTTGGGCTGCTGTTGAGGTCACATTTTAAAGTGGTGGGGCACTGTGGGGGGGGTCAGTGTTAAGGGATGGGGGACTACGGAGTTCACTGTTACAGGGGAAGGGTGCTGTAGAGGTCACTGTTATGGGGGATACTGTTGATATCTTTTAATGACACACAATTATTAAATTAAATACAGTACTTGAAATATGCCTATGTGAAGCCGTGTCCTTCTGCTAGTGGTGTATAAACATATAGCAATTTTTGTATAGTGTTGCTACAATAATTAACTGCAGTATAAAACAGAAACCTGATATCTGGTCTTATTTTCTCTTAAAAGAACCCTGGGGTGGACTTTGGTGATGTCACTGAAAGACTGGCTCTTCGACATAAACTGCAGTGTCGTAGTTTCAAATGGTACCTGGAAAATGTATATCCAGAAATGAGGATTTACAATAATACTATTAACTATGGTGAGGTAAGAAAATCTTGTAATAAAAAATATTACTATGTAAAGCTGTGAACTTAAGCTATATGTATGTCTAAATTAACCTAAATTAAACAATAACAGGCAACTGGATCAGCAAAACAAGTACACTGTAACTTAATCAATCTCTTATAAACTGTCCACAGTAGAGATCCAAATCTCAGGTCCCATAAATAGCAATACATTTTTTGGAAGATACAATTGTGTTAATTGTAATGAAATGGGTCCTCCAAATGTCTGAAGACATCAGAAAAGCCGCCAAATGTACCTAAATGCTCCACAGATAATGCCTCCATTCCCCTAGAAGTAGTCATTTTTCATTTTTATAATCTTACCCAGGTCTGTATAGCACAGTTGTTTTAAAGGGGTTGTGTTACTTCATCAGTAGCATTCATTATGTAGAGAAAGTTAATATAAGCCACTTACTAATGTATTGTGATTGTCCATAGTGCTTCCTTTGCTGCCTGGATTCATTTTTCCATCACATTATACACTACTTGTTTCTGTGGTTATGACCACCCTGCAATCCATAAGTGATGGCGGTGTTTGCACACTATAGGAAAAAGCACCGGCATTTGTGACCTCCCTTGGTCCAGACTACCAGAGAGGCTGACACTTTTCCCCATTGTGTGCAAGCTCACGTCATTGAACCCCTCAGGTGCTGCGTTCAACGCTGATCGTGACATCTGACAGTCATATTGAGGCATTTTAGAGGTTAATTAGGCCTTCGCAGCCAACTTGATTGAAAAAATGCGCCAAATCTTGCGCGCACCGATGTGATGATGTCACGCTGGCCAGGCACAGTGACGTCATCATTGATTTGCTGCTATTTCTATGTCTAGTCTTCATGTCGTTTTTCACACTAATAAGTAATTAGAATATGTTGCAAACTGTTAGATTTAACAAAAAT
The DNA here is from genome assembly GCF_905171765.1 of Bufo bufo. Taxonomy (NCBI): domain Eukaryota; kingdom Metazoa; phylum Chordata; class Amphibia; order Anura; family Bufonidae; genus Bufo; species Bufo bufo. Next base: position 26,406 of record NW_024400527.1, on the reverse strand, counting down.
TATTAATCTGCCACTACACTGGGGTATATTACTAAAATTGTCCAAACGCTATTCAATACAAATCTACCATTTCCAGTTTTCTATGCAAATCTATACAATGAATGGTTGCAAACTGCTAAAAAAAACTATTGTACATACAGTAGCTTTAATCTGCAGTCATACTTCCTTGTACCTGCTCCCTTTTTTGGCAACATACAGTACATTTAGTAGAAGTTAGTGTGACTGTATGATCAGATAACATAGGACTGAAATATGGTTGCAGAAATATAAATATATATGTGTGTATATATATAATACCCTCAGCCATTTTGGATTCTGCCATTTTCCAGTGCGCTTAGTGCAGGGAGAGACATCATCAGGCGCTAGGGACAGTGCTAGGAAAGACTTCATTGTGCTAAAAAAAAAATATTTACAAGTTCAGGGAAAGATTAGTCAAGGTGTAGGGAAAGGATAGGGAGGCATCATCCACACTATAAAAGGAGAACAGGGTGCAATAGGAGTGATTCTATTACACTTTGCTGCACTTTTTGGGGATCCAAATTGCTTTTAGGTTGTTTGCACTATATGATACATCACAAACCTGGCTTGTGATTGGGGTGCAAGTTCTGTGATACAGCCATTTACGGGTGTATTAATAGGAAAGATACGTACATGCTATTAGCCTTTCTGCGTTGATTTTACATTGTTTTACTTTTTTGGGGGGTTTATTATTAGGAAAAAAAGGGAAAAATACATATTCATAATTGCCATTAAGCGATGAAGTTACATTGTACTACAGCCATTTACGGGGTGTATTAATAAGATAGATACGTACATCCTATTATCCGTTTTCTGCGTTGATTTTACATTGTTTTACATTTTTAGGGGGTGTATTAATAGGAAAAATATATATATCCTAAATGCCGTTCGGCAGTGAAGTTACACTGTACTACAGCCATTTACGAGGTATAGAAAAAGAAAATATACATACGTCCCATCACCCGTTCTGCATTGAATTGTGACTGTTATATTTCTTTTTTAGGGTGTAGAAATAGAGAAATAAAGGAGAAAATATATGTCATAATTGCCATTCAGCAGTGAAGTTACATTGTACTACAGCCATTTAAGTGGTGTCGAAAAAATATATATACTTACGTCCCAACACCCGTTCTGCAGTGAATTGTGATTGTTATATTTCTTTTTTAGGGTGTAGAAATAGGAAAAAAAAGGAGAAAATATATGTCATAATTGGCATCCAGCGGTGAAGTTACATTGTACTACAGCGATTTATGTGGTGTAGATAAATAAAATATATGTACGTCCCAGCACCCGTTCTGCAGTGAATTGTGATTGTTATATTTCTTTTTTAGGGTGTAGAAATAGGAAAAAAGAAGGAGAAAATATATGTCATAATTGGCATCCAGCAGTGAAGTTACATTGTACTTCAGCCATTTATGTAGTGTAGAAAAAGAAAATATACGTACGTCCCATGACCCGTTCTGCGGTGAATTGTGATTGTTATATTTCTTTTTTTGGGGTGTAGAAATAGAAAAAAGAATATGTCTTAATTCCCGTTCTGCAGTGAATTGAGTTATATATTTTTTTTTTTGGTGGTGGGGGAGTTTATTAATCAGAAAAAAATATATATATATGTCTTAACTGCCATTCAGCGGTGAAGTAACATTGTACTACAGTCTTTTTTTGGGGGTATTATTTTAATTTTAATTTAATTTTTTTATCTTACAGTATGTCAGACAGACAGGTGACAGGCCCTTCAAAGGGAAATGTTTCTGTCGCAAGCAGCAGAAGAAGGGAGGGTGGCAGCAGGAGTCGGAGAGAGAGGCCTGAGCTCCCGGTTTCATCTAGCAGTCGTGTCTTGACCAGTAACCCAGCAGTGCTTGAATGGTTGACTCGGTCTTCGACTTCGTCGCAAGTGACATCAGACACCCTAAACCAAGAGTCAGTGAGTTCCTCTGACACAACGCTTAGTTGGCATGGCCCGGGAGCAAGCCCTGTGCCCCCACCTGTCCAGAACCTTCCTCTGTCATTTTCAATTTCCTCAGCGCGAGAAGTATTATATGCCGTAGGCTCGGCTCCACTTTTCAGCGAGGACGAGCTACTAGAGGACAGTTAGCAGCTACTGCCCAGCCAAGATCTGGAGGAGACATCTGCCTCTTTCTCTGGTAGGCGGGCAAGTAGTGATGAGGAGAGTCGCATGGGAGCAGGTGTTGCTAGCGGTCAGGCTCCTGGCCCTGAGACCGTTGAGGGGGTCATCAGTGACGTGCAAACAATAGAGGATGATGATGAGGATGTAGCCGATCGCACTTGGGAGCCGGGTGAAGAAGGGGCTTCATCATCAGGAGAAGATGGTGGCAACTTGTGCGTGTAGCAGCGGCTTAGCAAGCAGGGTGGCAGCGTGGCTGTGAGTCAGCAGGGTGGCAGCAGTGGGAAGTTGGGAGCCAAAAATGCCCGGGGTAGACCACCTGCTTTGCAGGAGCCTACCGGCCCGGGAAGTAGCGGTGAAGGGTTTACTGAGGCAGCGGTAGCAGGCAGTCAGCAAGGAGTGTTGGTGGGAAAATACCATACTTGGCAGTGTGGCAATTTTTTCTTAGGCCGCCGGAGGAGGTGAACATGGCCATTTGCCGGATTTTTGGGCAGAAGGTGAATAGTGGCTAGAGTGCCAATTTTGGCATCATGGCCTTGCGTCAACACTTGCAGCGTCGCCATCAAGTAGCCTGGGAGAACTGTGGCTCTGATCTTGTGGTCCAGCCTGCTGCAGCATCCGCTGCATCTCCCAGTGGCATGCACCAAATTTCATGCAGTCAAGGCTCCACCACCTCAGCCAAAGGGAGCTGTCTGTCCTTCCTATCATCTGCTGGTCCTGATACTCCTGCTCCTCCTCCTACTCCTCGTCAGTCATTCAGTCAGCAATCGATCACCGAAGCGATTGCCAAGAGACAACAGTATGTGTGCACTCATCCAACGGCGCAGAAGCTGAACGTGCTCCTGGCCAAAAAGGCAGTATCAGCCATGCACAAATATGTATAACAGAAGGTGGGCCAGTCCTTGAGCCTGTTGGTGTCTGCCATAGTGCACTGCAGCGCCGACGTGTGAAGATGTAACTATGGTCAAGGACAATATATGTCCTTTATGGACCACTGGGTAAATATGGATCCTGCCCAGCCACACCAGCAACTTGGCCAGATGACGCCGCTTCCGCCTCCACGTTTTCACGCCGTTGTTCCTGCACGCCGTTGTTCCTGCAACAATGTCCGCCTCTGCCTCCTCTTCCTCCACCGTGTCCTCAGCCTCCACTAAGGGAGGACAATTCACAGTGCCCCACCAGCATACCACATGTGCAGGGCACGGCGTCGTCATGCTGTTCTGCACCTAGTTTGCCTGGACAAACGCAGTCACACAGGGGAGGAACTGCTCCGCATCCTTCATCAAGAAATCAAATCCTGGTTTTCTCCTCAACAACTAAAAATCGGAACCATGAAGACCGAAAACGGAAAGAACATGGTGTGGGCGCTGCGTCAAGGAGGGATGCAAAATGTGCCGTGCATGGCGAACATGTTCAATACATAGTAACATAGTGTGGCAAGGCGCACAGTGAAGGAGGGCGTGTATATCTCACCCAGATACCTCAGCTGGGTGAGATTACTAAAATCCAAAAGTGTGCAGTGTCTCAGCAAAGGATAGTTTGCTGAGACAGTTTTGTTTATGTTGTATTCTGGGCTAGATTTTAATTGGACTGGCAGTTAGGTTTGGTAGTGGGAGCTGCCAGTCCACACCCTTTCAGCACGGGTATTCCCTCATGCCTCAGGTGAGTGCAGGTGAAGCCTACTCTAATCAGTCTGGCATAAAGCGCCTCCTAGTGTGTCAGTCTGGGAAGGGAGAGCGAGACTGTTTTGTGAAGCAGAGGCTCTGTGTGTGGTCTCAGTCAGGAGGACTGAGGGGCCACAAGGCTTTAAATAGACTGAAGTTTGTGGGACCTAGCAACACCTAGAGAACAAGAGTTGCATGGCCAGAGTGGGGAGGACTACTGGGCCACACTCCCCCAAAAGGTACTGGAATTGCCACAGCCTGGAGGCTGCTGTATTAATGTTGGCTGAGGAAAGCCGCATATGATGTCCATGTGTGAACTGTTCTCTACGAGTGAGGTAGGGACGTATTTTGTTTAGGTAGTGGATAGACGGGCAGGAGTTTATTTGCGTTTTAAGTGTTGGCGGTGCGGGAACCTCACCCCACCCAGTGATGTATAACTGGACTATCCTTTATAAGAACAGTGCCAAAATAAATGCAGTTTGGACATGAAAATTCATTGTCTGGTGAGATATCTGTGAGTGTGACCCCCTGAAAAGAGACGATCCCTTACAATAGTAACACAGTTTATAAGGGGAAAAAAATTCCTTCCCAACTCCAATCAGAATAACTCCCTGGATCAACGGCCCATCTCTAGTAGCTATAGCTTATAATATTATTACAATCCGAAATATATCCAGGCCCCTCTTGAATTCCTTTATTGTACTCACCATTACCACCTCCTCAGGCAGAAAGTTCCATAATCTCACTGCTCTTACCGTAAAGAATCCTCTTCTATGTTTGTGTACGAACCTTCTTTCCTCCAGACGCAGAGGATGTCCCCTTGTCACAGTCACAGTTCTGGGGATAAATAGATGATGGGAGAGATCTCTGTACTGACCCCTGATATGTTTATACATAGTGTGGCAATATGAACATTGAGGTGTTGTTTCCCCAGGTTCCAGTCCGGGACTTAGGGCATGCTCATGTCCAGGGATCCTATTTAATCCTGCTACTGGATCTTGGGTGTGTCTCACTCTGGAGTGTCATGTGAAGCAGAGTCCTGGTGAGGCTCTGTGTGAGTGGTCTCAGCCGGGTGGGCTCAGGGGCCACGAGGCTAGGCGATAGCCTGAACTTTGGAGGACGCGGTGATGCCTGTGAAACAAGGATCACGAGGCCAGAGTCGGGAGGACTACTGGGCCATAATCCCCCAAAAGTTATTGAAGTGTCACAGCCTGGAGGTTGCTGGATTGAATGGCTAAGGAAAGCCGCATTTGTGCTCCATGTGTGAACAGGGCTCTCTAGGTGAGTCAGGGATACACTTGTGTTTAGTTAGAGCCTAGCCGGGCAAGCGTTTGTTATTTTGTTTGGATGTCACACGTGATAAGTTGAAGCTGCGACTTCTTAACCTGTGCTTTGCTAAAGTGTCTGAAATAAAGCAAGAGATTGAACATTATAATCGTGTCTGCGAAGATATCTGTGAGTGTGACACCCTGAAAAGAGACGATCCCTTACAATAGTTATTAGATCTCACCTCAGTCGTCTTTTTTTTAAAGTGAATAACCCTAATTTTGATAACCTTTCAGGGTACTGTAGTCCCCCCATTCCAGTTATTACTTTAGTTGCACTCCTCTGAACCATCTCCAGCTCTGCTATGTCTGCCTTGTTCACAAGAGCCCAGAACTGTGTACAGTACTCCATGTGTGGTCTGACTAGTGATTTGTAAAGTGGTAGGACTATATTCTCATCACGGGCATCTATACCCATAGTCTTATTGGCCTTGGCAGCAGCTGCCTGACACTGGTTTCTACTAGAGTTGAGCGAACACCTGGATGTTCGGGTTCGAGAAGTTCGGCTGAACTTCCCGGAAATGTTCGGGTTCGGGATCCGAACCCGACCTGAACTTCGTCCTGAACCCGAACCCCATTGAAGTCAATGGGGACACCTACTTTTGGGCACTAAAAAGGCTGTAAAACAGCCCAGGAAAGAGCTAGAGGGCTGCAAAAGGCAGCAACATGTAGGTAAATCCCCTGCAAACAAATGTGGATAGGGAAATTAATTAAAATAAAAATAAAAAAAATAAAAATTAACCAATATCAATTGGACAGAGGTCCCATAGCAGAGAATCTGGCTTCACGTCAGCAGAGAATCAGTCTCTTCATGCCATAGCAAAGAATCTGGCTTCATGTCAGCAGAGAATCAGTCTCTTCATGCCATAGCAGAGAATCTGGCTTCATGTCAGCGCAGAATCAGTCTTCATGTCATAGCAGAGAATCAGGCTTCACGTCACCCACCACTGGAACAGGCCACTGTCACATATTTAGGCCCCGGCACCCAGACAGAGGAGAGAGGTCCCGTAACAGAGAATCTGGACTTATGTCAGCACAGAATCAGTCTTCATGTCATAGCAGAGAATCAGGCTTCACGTCACCCACCACTGGAACAGGCCACTGTCACATATTTAGGCCCCCGCACCCAGACAGAGGAGAGAGGTCCCTTAACAGAGAATCTGGCCTTATGTCAGCACAGAATCAGTCTTCATGTCATAGCAGAGAATCAGGCTTCACGTCACCCACCACTGGAACAGGCCACTGTCACATATTTAGGCCCAGGCACCCAGGCAGAGGAGAGAGGTCCCGTAACAGAGAATCTGGCCTTATGTCAGCACAGAATCAGTCTTCATGTCATAGCAGAGAATCAGGCTTCACGTCACCCACCACTGGAACAGGCCACTGTCACACATTTAGGCCCCGGCACCCAGACAGAGGAGAGAGGTCCCGTAACAGAGAATCTGGCCTTATGTCAGCGCAGAATCAGTCTTCATGTCATAGCAGAGAATCAGGCTTCACGTCACCCACCACTGGAACAGGCCACTGTCACACATTTAGGCCCAGGCACCCAGGCAGAGGAGAGAGGTCCCGTAACAGAGAATCTGGCCTTATGTCAGCACAGAATCTGTCTTCATGTCATAGCAGAGAATCAGGCTTCACGTCACCCACCACTGGAACAGGCCAATGTCACATATTTAGGCCCCGGCACCCAGACAGAGGAGAGAGGTCCCGTAACAGAGAATCTGGCCTTATGTCAGCACAGAATCAGTCTTCATGTCATAGCAGAGAATCAGGCTTCACGTCACCCACCACTGGAACAGGCCACTGTCACATATTTAGGCCCAGGCACCCAGGCAGAGGAGAGAGGTCCCGTAACAGAGAATCTGGCCTTATGTCAGCACAGAATCAGTCTTCATGTCATAGCAGAGAATCAGGCTTCACGTCACCCACCACTGGAACAGGCCACTGTCACACATTTAGGCCCCGGCACCCAGACAGAGGAGAGAGGTCCCGTAACAGAGAATCTGGCCTTATGTCAGCACAGAATCTGTCTTCATGTCATAGCAGAGAATCAGGCTTCACGTCACCCACCACTGGAACAGGCCACTGTCACACATTTAGGCCCCGGCACCCAGACAGAGGAGAGAGGTCCCGTAACAGAGAATCTGGCCTTATGTCAGCACAGAATCAGTCTTCATGTCATAGCAGAGAATCAGGCTTCACGTCACCCACCACTGGAACAGGCCACTGTCACATATTTAGGCCAAGGCAACCAGGCAGAGGAGAGTGGTCCCGTAACAGAGAATCTGGCCTTATGTTAGCACAGAATCAGTCTTCATGTCATAGCAGAGAATCAGGCTTCACGTCACCCACCACTGGAACAGGCCACTGTCAAACATTTAGGCCCCGGCACCCAGACAGAGGAGAGAGGTCCCGTAACAGAGAATCTGGCCTTATGTCAGCGCAGAATCAGTCTTCATGTCATAGCAGAGAATCAGGCTTCACGTCACCCACCACTGGAACAGGCCACTGTCACATATTTAGGCCCCGGCACCCAGACAGAGGAGAGAGGTCCCGTAACAGAGAATCTGGCCTTATGTCAGCGCAGAATCAGTCTTCATGTCATAGCAGAGAATCAGGCTTCACGTCACCCACCACTGGAACAGGCCAATGTCACATATTTAGGCCCCGGCACCCAGGCAGAGGAGAGAGGTCCCGTAACAGAGAATCTGGCCTTATGTCAGCACAGAATCAGTCTTCATGTCATAGCAGAGAATCAGGCTTCACGTCACCCACCACTGGAACAGGCCACTGTCACATATTTAGGCCCAGGCACCCAGGCAGAGGAGAGAGGTCCCGTAACAGAGAATCTGGCCTTATGTCAGCACAGAATCAGTCTTCATGTCATAGCAGAGAATCAGGCTTCACGTCACCCACCACTGGAACAGGCCACTGTCACACATTTAGGCCCCGGCACCCAGACAGAGGAGAGAGGTCCCGTAACAGAGAATCTGGCCTTATGTCAGCACAGAATCTGTCTTCATGTCATAGCAGAGAATCAGGCTTCACGTCACCCACCACTGGAACAGGCCACTGTCACATATTTAGGCCCCCGCACCCAGACAGAGGAGAGAGGTCCCTTAACAGAGAATCTGGCCTTATGTCAGCACAGAATCAGTCTTCATGTCATAGCAGAGAATCAGGCTTCACGTCACCCACCACTGGAACAGGCCACTGTCACATATTTAGGCCCAGGCACCCAGGCAGAGGAGAGAGGTCCCGTAACACAGAATCTGGCCTTATGTCAGCACAGAATCAGTCTTCATGTCATAGCAGAGAATCAGGCTTCACGTCACCCACCACTGGAACAGGCCACTGTCACACATTTAGGCCCCGGCACCCAGACAGAGGAGAGAGGTCCCGTAACAGAGAATCTGGCCTTATGTCAGCGCAGAATCAGTCTTCATGTCATAGCAGAGAATCAGGCTTCACGTCACCCACCACTGGAACAGGCCACTGTCACACATTTAGGCCCAGGCACCCAGGCAGAGGAGAGAGGTCCCGTAACAGAGAATCTGGCCTTATGTCAGCACAGAATCTGTCTTCATGTCATAGCAGAGAATCAGGCTTCACGTCACCCGCCACTGGAACAGGCCAATGTCACATATTTAGGCCCCGGCACCCAGACAGAGGAGAGAGGTCCCGTAACAGAGAATCTGGCCTTATGTCAGCACAGAATCAGTCTTCATGTCATAGCAGAGAATCAGGCTTCACGTCACCCACCACTGGAACAGGCCACTGTCACATATTTAGGCCCAGGCACCCAGGCAGAGGAGAGAGGTCCCGTAACAGAGAATCTGGCCTTATGTCAGCACAGAATCAGTCTTCATGTCATAGCAGAGAATCAGGCTTCACGTCACCCACCACTGGAACAGGCCACTGTCACACATTTAGGCCCCGGCACCCAGACAGAGGAGAGAGGTCCCGTAACAGAGAATCTGGCCTTATGTCAGCACAGAATCTGTCTTCATGTCATAGCAGAGAATCAGGCTTCACGTCACCCACCACTGGAACAGGCCACTGTCACACATTTAGGCCCCGGCACCCAGACAGAGGAGAGAGGTCCCGTAACAGAGAATCTGGCCTTATGTCAGCACAGAATCAGTCTTCATGTCATAGCAGAGAATCAGGCTTCACGTCACCCACCACTGGAACAGGCCACTGTCACATATTTAGGCCAAGGCAACCAGACAGAGGAGAGTGGTCCCGTAACAGAGAATCTGGCCTTATGTTAGCACAGAATCAGTCTTCATGTCATAGCAGAGAATCAGGCTTCACGTCACCCACCACTGGAACAGGCCACTGTCAAACATTTAGGCCCCGGCACCCAGACAGAGGAGAGAGGTCCCGTAACAGAGAATCTGGCCTTATGTCAGCGCAGAATCAGTCTTCATGTCATAGCAGAGAATCAGGCTTCACGTCACCCACCACTGGAACAGGCCACTGTCACATATTTAGGCCCCGGCACCCAGACAGAGGAGAGAGGTCCCGTAACAGAGAATCTGGCCTTATGTCAGCGCAGAATCAGTCTTCATGTCATAGCAGAGAATCAGGCTTCACGTCACCCACCACTGGAACAGGCCACTGTCACATATTTAGGCCCCGGCACCCAGACAGAGGAGAGAGGTCCCGTAACAGAGAATCTGGCCTTATGTCAGCACAGAATCTGTCTTCATGTCATAGCAGAGAATCAGGCTTCACGTCACCCACCACTGGAACAGGCCACTGTCACACATTTAGGCCCCGGCACCCAGACAGAGGAGAGAGGTCCCGTAACAGAGAATCTGGCCTTATGTCAGCACAGAATCAGTCTTCATGTCATAGCAGAGAATCAGGCTTCACGTCACCCACCACTGGAACAGGCCACTGTCACATATTTAGGCCAAGGCAACCAGGCAGAGGAGAGTGGTCCCGTAACAGAGAATCTGGCCTTATGTTAGCACAGAATCAGTCTTCATGTCATAGCAGAGAATCAGGCTTCACGTCACCCACCACTGGAACAGGCCACTGTCAAACATTTAGGCCCCGGCACCCAGACAGAGGAGAGAGGTCCCGTAACAGAGAATCTGGCCTTATGTCAGCGCAGAATCAGTCTTCATGTCATAGCAGAGAATCAGGCTTCACGTCACCCACCACTGGAACAGGCCACTGTCACATATTTAGGCCCCGGCACCCAGACAGAGGAGAGAGGTCCCGTAACAGAGAATCTGGCCTTATGTCAGCGCAGAATCAGTCTTCATGTCATAGCAGAGAATCAGGCTTCACGTCACCCACCACTGGAACAGGCCAATGTCACATATTTAGGCCCCGGCACCCAGGCAGAGGAGAGAGGTCCCGTAACAGAGAATCTGGCCTTATGTCAGCACAGAATCAGTCTTCATGTCATAGCAGAGAATCAGGCTTCACGTCACCCACCACTGGAACAGGCCACTGTCACATATTTAGGCCCAGGCACCCAGGCAGAGGAGAGAGGTCCCGTAACAGAGAATCTGGCCTTATGTCAGCACAGAATCAGTCTTCATGTCATAGCAGAGAATCAGGCTTCACGTCACCCACCACTGGAACAGGCCACTGTCACACATTTAGGCCCCGGCACCCAGACAGAGGAGAGAGGTCCCGTAACAGAGAATCTGGCCTTATGTCAGCACAGAATCTGTCTTCATGTCATAGCAGAGAATCAGGCTTCACGTCACCCACCACTGGAACAGGCCACTGTCACATATTTAGGCCCCCGCACCCAGACAGAGGAGAGAGGTCCCTTAACAGAGAATCTGGCCTTATGTCAGCACAGAATCAGTCTTCATGTCATAGCAGAGAATCAGGCTTCACGTCACCCACCACTGGAACAGGCCACTGTCACATATTTAGGCCCAGGCACCCAGGCAGAGGAGAGAGGTCCCGTAACACAGAATCTGGCCTTATGTCAGCACAGAATCAGTCTTCATGTCATAGCAGAGAATCAGGCTTCACGTCACCCACCACTGGAACAGGCCACTGTCACACATTTAGGCCCCGGCACCCAGACAGAGGAGAGAGGTCCCGTAACAGAGAATCTGGCCTTATGTCAGCGCAGAATCAGTCTTCATGTCATAGCAGAGAATCAGGCTTCACGTCACCCACCACTGGAACAGGCCACTGTCACACATTTAGGCCCAGGCACCCAGGCAGAGGAGAGAGGTCCCGTAACAGAGAATCTGGCCTTATGTCAGCACAGAATCTGTCTTCATGTCATAGCAGAGAATCAGGCTTCACGTCACCCACCACTGGAACAGGCCAATGTCACATATTTAGGCCCCGGCACCCAGACAGAGGAGAGAGGTCCCGTAACAGAGAATCTGGCCTTATGTCAGCACAGAATCAGTCTTCATGTCATAGCAGAGAATCAGGCTTCACGTCACCCACCACTGGAACAGGCCACTGTCACATATTTAGGCCCAGGCACCCAGGCAGAGGAGAGAGGTCCCGTAACAGAGAATCTGGCCTTATGTCAGCGCAGAATCAGTCTTCATGTCATAGCAGAGAATCAGGCTTCACGTCACCCACCACTGGAACAGGCCACTGTCACATATTTAGGCCCCGGCACCCAGACAGAGGAGAGAGGTCCCGTAACAGAGAATCTGGCCTTATGTCAGCACAGAATCTGTCTTCATGTCATAGCAGAGAATCAGGCTTCACGTCACCCACCACTGGAACAGGCCACTGTCACACATTTAGGCCCCGGCACCCAGACAGAGGAGAGAGGTCCCGTAACAGAGAATCTGGCCTTATGTCAGCACAGAATCAGTCTTCATGTCATAGCAGAGAATCAGGCTTCACGTCACCCACCACTGGAACAGGCCACTGTCACATATTTAGGCCAAGGCAACCAGGCAGAGGAGAGTGGTCCCGTAACAGAGAATCTGGCCTTATGTTAGCACAGAATCAGTCTTCATGTCATAGCAGAGAATCAGGCTTCACGTCACCCACCACTGGAACAGGCCACTGTCAAACATTTAGGCCCCGGCACCCAGACAGAGGAGAGAGGTCCCGTAACAGAGAATCTGGCCTTATGTCAGCGCAGAATCAGTCTTCATGTCATAGCAGAGAATCAGGCTTCACGTCACCCACCACTGGAACAGGCCACTGTCACATATTTAGGCCCCGGCACCCAGACAGAGGAGAGAGGTCCCGTAACAGAGAATCTGGCCTTATGTCAGCGCAGAATCAGTCTTCATGTCATAGCAGAGAATCAGGCTTCACGTCACCCACCACTGGAACAGGCCAATGTCACATATTTAGGCCCCGGCACCCAGACAGAGGAGAGAGGTCCCGTAACAGAGAATCTGGCCTTATGTCAGCACAGAATCAGTCTTCATGTCATAGCAGAGAATCAGGCTTCACGTCACCCACCACTGGAACAGGCCACTGTCACATATTTAGGCCCAGGCACCCAGGCAGAGGAGAGAGGTCCCGTAACAGAGAATCTGGCCTTATGTCAGCACAGAATCAGTCTTCATGTCATAGCAGAGAATCAGGCTTCACGTCACCCACCACTGGAACAGGCCACTGTCACACATTTAGGCCCCGGCACCCAGACAGAGGAGAGAGGTCCCGTAACAGAGAATCTGGCCTTATGTCAGCACAGAATCTGTCTTCATGTCATAGCAGAGAATCAGGCTTCACGTCACCCACCACTGGAACAGGCCACTGTCACATATTTAGGCCCCCGCACCCAGACAGAGGAGAGAGGTCCCTTAACAGAGAATCTGGCCTTATGTCAGCACAGAATCAGTCTTCATGTCATAGCAGAGAATCAGGCTTCACGTCACCCACCACTGGAACAGGCCACTGTCACATATTTAGGCCCAGGCACCCAGGCAGAGGAGAGAGGTCCCGTAACACAGAATCTGGCCTTATGTCAGCACAGAATCAGTCTTCATGTCATAGCAGAGAATCAGGCTTCACGTCACCCACCACTGGAACAGGCCACTGTCACACATTTAGGCCCCGGCACCCAGACAGAGGAGAGAGGTCCCGTAACAGAGAATCTGGCCTTATGTCAGCGCAGAATCAGTCTTCATGTCATAGCAGAGAATCAGGCTTCACGTCACCCACCACTGGAACAGGCCACTGTCACACATTTAGGCCCAGGCACCCAGGCAGAGGAGAGAGGTCCCGTAACAGAGAATCTAGCCTTATGTCAGCACAGAATCTGTCTTCATGTCATAGCAGAGAATCAGGCTTCACGTCACCCACCACTGGAACAGGCCAATGTCACATATTTAGGCCCCGGCACCCAGACAGAGGAGAGAGGTCCCGTAACAGAGAATCTGGCCTTATGTCAGCACAGAATCAGTCTTCATGTCATAGCAGAGAATCAGGCTTCACGTCACCCACCACTGGAACAGGCCACTGTCACATATTTAGGCCCAGGCACCCAGGCAGAGGAGAGAGGTCCCGTAACAGAGAATCTGGCCTTATGTCAGCACAGAATCAGTCTTCATGTCATAGCAGAGAATCAGGCTTCACGTCACCCACCACTGGAACAGGCCACTGTCACACATTTAGGCCCCGGCACCCAGACAGAGGAGAGAGGTCCCGTAACAGAGAATCTGGCCTTATGTCAGCACAGAATCTGTCTTCATGTCATAGCAGAGAATCAGGCTTCACGTCACCCACCACTGGAACAGGCCACTGTCACACATTTAGGCCCCGGCACCCAGACAGAGGAGAGAGGTCCCGTAACAGAGAATCTGGCCTTATGTCAGCACAGAATCAGTCTTCATGTCATAGCAGAGAATCAGGCTTCACGTCACCCACCACTGGAACAGGCCACTGTCACATATTTAGGCCAAGGCAACCAGGCAGAGGAGAGTGGTCCCGTAACAGAGAATCTGGCCTTATGTTAGCACAGAATCAGTCTTCATGTCATAGCAGAGAATCAGGCTTCACGTCACCCACCACTGGAACAGGCCACTGTCAAACATTTAGGCCCCGGCACCCAGACAGAGGAGAGAGGTCCCGTAACAGAGAATCTGGCCTTATGTCAGCGCAGAATCAGTCTTCATGTCATAGCAGAGAATCAGGCTTCACGTCACCCACCACTGGAACAGGCCACTGTCACATATTTAGGCCCCGGCACCCAGACAGAGGAGAGAGGTCCCGTAACAGAGAATCTGGCCTTATGTCAGCGCAGAATCAGTCTTCATGTCATAGCAGAGAATCAGGCTTCACGTCACCCACCACTGGAACAGGCCACTGTCACATATTTAGGCCAAGGCAACCAGGCAGAGGAGAGTGGTCCCGTAACAGAGAATCTGGCCTTATGTCAGCACAGAATCAGTCTTCATGTCATAGCAGAGAATCAGGCTTCACGTCACCCACCACTGGAACAGGCCACTGTCACACATTTAGGCCCCGGCACCCAGACAGAGGAGAGAGGTCCCGTAACAGAGAATCTGGCCTTATGTCAGCGCAGAATCAGTCTTCATGTCATAGCAGAGAATCAGGCTTCACGTCACCCACCACTGGAACAGGCCAATGTCACATATTTAGGCCCCGGCACCCAGACAGAGGAGAGAGGTCCCGTAACAGAGAATCTGGCCTTATGTCAGCGCAGAATCAGTCTTCATGTCATAGCAGAGAATCAGGCTTCACGTCACCCACCACTGGAACAGGCCACTGTCACATATTTAGGCCCAGGCACCCAGGCAGAGGAGAGAGGTCCCGTAACAGAGAATCTGGCCTTATGTCAGCACAGAATCAGTCTTCATGTCATAGCAGAGAATCAGGCTTCACATCACCCACCACTGGAACAGGCCACTGTCACACATTTAGGCCCCGGCACCCAGACAGAGGAGAGGTTCATTCAACTTTGGGTTGCCCCGCAATATAATGGTAAAATGAAAATAAAAATAGGATTGAATGAGGAAGTGCCCTGGATTAGAATAATATATTGTTAAGGGGAGGTAGTTAATATCTAATCTGCACAAGGGATGGACAGGTCCTGTGGGATCCATGCCTGGTTCATTTTTACGAACGTCAGCTTGTCCACATTGGCTGTAGACAGGCGGCTGCGTTTGTCTGTAATGACGCCCCCTGCCGTGCTGAATACACGTTCAGACAAAACGCTGGCCGCCGGGCAGGCCAGCACCTCCAAGGTATAAAAGGCTAGCTCTGGCCACGTGGACAATTTGGAGACCCAGAAGTTGAATGGGGCCGAACCATCAGTCAGTACGTGTAGGGGTGTGCACAGGTAACACGTTCCGTATAAGGTGGTGGTGCACTTAGCTGTGGCGTGGTGCCAAAACTTTTCCACATCTCTGCCATGCTAACCCTGCCCTCAGAGGAGCTGGCCGTGACACAGCTGCGTTGGCGACCTCTTGCTCCTCCTCTGCCTTCGCCTTGGGCTTCCACTGGTTCCCCTGTGACATTTGGGAATGCTCTCAGTAGCGCGTCTACCAACGTGCGCTAGTACTCGCGCATCTTCCTATCACGCTCCAGTGTAGGAAGCAAGGTGGGCACATTGTCTTTGTACCGGGGATCCAGCAGGGTGGCAACCCAGTAGTCCGCACACGTTAAAATGTGGGCAACTCTGCTGTCGTTGCGCAGGCACTGCAGCATGTAGTCGCTCTTGTGTGCCAGGCTGCCCAGAGGTAAGGACAAGCTGTCCTCTGTGGGAGGCGTATCGTCATCGTCCTGTGTTTCCCCCCAGCCACGCACCAGTGATGGGCCCGAGCTGCTTTGGGTGCCACCCCGCTGTGAACATGCTTCATCCTCATCCTCCTCCACCTCCTCCTCATCCTCGTCCTCCTCGTCCTCCAGTAGTGGGCCCTGTCTGGCCACATTTGTACCTGGCCTCTGCTGTTGCAAAAAACCTCCCTCTGAGTCACTTCGAAGAGACTGGCCTGAAAGTGCTAAAAATGACCCCTCTTCCTCCTCTTCCTCCTGGGCCACCTCCTCTTCCATCATCGCCTTACGTGTTTTCTCAAGGAGACATAGAAGTGGTATTGTAACGCTGATAACGGCGTCATCGCCACTGGCCATGTTGGTGGAGTACTCGAAACAGCGCAACAGGGCACACAGGTCTCGCATGGAGGCCCAGTCATTGGTGGTGAAGTGGGGCTGATCCGCAGTGCGACTGACCCGTGCGTGCTGCAGCTGAAACTCCACTATGGCCTGCTGCTGCTCGCACAGTCTGTCCAGCATATGCAAGGTGGAGTTCCACCTGGTGGGTACGTCGCATATGAGGCGGTGAGCGGGAAGGCCGAAGTTACGCTGTAGCGCAGACAGGCGAGCAGCGGCAGGGTGTGAACGCCGGAAGCGCGAACAGATGGCCGCACTTTATGCAGCAGCTCTGACATGTCGGGGTAGTTGCGAATGAACTTCTGCACCACCAAATTCAACACATGCGCCAGGCAAGGGATGTGCGTCAAACCGGCTAGTCCCAGAGCTGCAACGAGATTTCGCCCATTATCGCACACCACCAGGCCGGGCTTGAGGCTCACCGGCAGCAACCACTCGTCGGTCTGTTGTTCTATACCCTTTACCCCGGGCTGTGCCGAAGTTGGTGGTGAAGGTGTGTGGCTGCCTGGATGAGCAGGTGGAAGAAGAGGAGGAGGAAGCTGAGTAGGAGGAGGAGGAGACAAGAGGCAAAGAATGTTGCCCTGCGATCCTTGGCGGCGGAAGGACGTGCGCCAAACAGCTCTCCGCCTGGGGCCCAGCCGCCACTACATTTACCCAGTGTGCAGTTAGGGAGATATAGCGTCCCTGGCCGTGCTTACTGGTCCACATATCTGTGGTTAGGTGGACCTTGCCACAGATGGCGTTGCGCAGTGCACACTTGATTTTATCGGACACTTGTTTGTGCAGGGAAGGCACGACTCTCTTGGAGAAGTAGTGGCGGCTGGGAACAACATACTGTGGGACAGCAAGCGACATGAGCTGTTTGAAGCTGTGTGTGTCCACCAGCCTAAATGACAGCATTTCATAGGCCAGTAGTTTAGAAATGCTGGCATTCAGGGCCAGGGATCGAGGATGGCTAGGTGGGAATTTACGCTTTCTCTCAAATGTTTGTGAGATGGAGAGCTGAACGCTTCCGTGTGACATGGTTGAGATGCTTGGTGACGCAGGTGGGGGTTTTGGTGGTACATCCCATGTTTGCTGGGCGGCAGGTGCCAACGTTCCTCCAGAGGCGGAGGAAGAGGCCGAGGCGGTGGCAGCAGCAGCAGAAGAGGCCGAGGCGGCGGCAGCAGCAGAAGAGGCCGAGGCGGCAGCAGCAGAAGAGGTAGCAGGGGGAGCCTGAGTGACTTCCTTGTTTTTAAGGTGTTTACTCCACTCCAGTTCATGCTTTGCATGCAGGTGCCTGGTCATGCAGGTTGTGCTAAGGTTCAGAACGTTAATGCCTCGCTTCAGGCTCTGATGGCACAGCGTGCAAACCACTCGGGTCTTGTCGTCAGCACATTGTTTGAAGAAGTGCCATGCCAGGGAACTCCTTGAAGCTGCCTTTGGGGTGCTCGGTCCCAGATGGCGGCGGTCAGTAGCAGGTGGAGTCTCTTGGCGGCGGGTGTTCTGATTTTGCCCACTGCTCCCTCTTTTGCTACGCTGTTGGCTCGGTTTCACCACTGCCTCTTCCTCCGAACTGTGAAAGTCAGTGGCACGACCTTCATTCCATGTGGGGTCTAGGACCTCATCGTCCCCTGCATCGTCTTCCACCCTGTCTTGATCCCTGACCTCCTGTTCAGTCTGCACACTTCAGAAAGACGCAGCAGTTGGCACATGTGTTTCGTCATCATCAGAGACGTGCTGAGGTGGTATTCCCATGTCCTCATCATCAGGAAAAATAAGTGGTTGTGCGTTAGTGCATTCTATCTCTTCCACCCCTGGGGAAGGGCTAGGTGGATGCCCTTGGGAAACCCTGGCAGCAGAGTCTTCAAACAGCATAAGAGACTGCTGCATAACTTGAGGCTCAGACAGTTTCCCTGATATGCATGGGGGTGATGTGACAGACCGATGGGCTTGGTTTTCATGCGCCATCTGTGCGCTTTCTGCAGAAGACTGGGTGGGAGATAATGTGAACGTGCTGGATCCACTGTCGGCCACCCAATTGACTAATGCCTGTACCTGCTCAGGCCTTACCATCCTTAGAACGGCATTGGGCCCCACCAAATATCGCTGTAAATTCTGCTGGCTACTGGGACCTGAGGTAGTTGGTTCACTAGGACGTGTGGCTGTGGCAGAACGGCCACGTCATCTCCCAGCACCAGAGGGTCCACTAACACCACCACGACCATGTCCACGTCCACGTCCCTTATTAGATGTTTTCCTCATTGTTCCCGTTCACCACAATTTTGAGAATGGCAAATTTGGGAATAGTTTTTCAACCCAGAACAAAAAGTGTGCTTTTACGGTCACTACAAATAACTTGACCAGCTAAAACAGTACAGATTTGGTTGAATAGAAATGTGAGGCCTATTTTTTTTTTGCGCTGTGTGACAGGTATACGTTTAATCACAGAATTAGACTTGTATCTGCACGGTAGCGTGTGTGTTAAGTTTTTCTGAATGACACTATCAGCACCTTGAATCTAAGATATCCTTTTTGGGATAGATTTCAAGTAGGCCTGATATAGCCTAAACTACTTATTTTGAGAATGTCAAATTTGGGAATAGTTTTTCAACCCAGAACAAAAACTGTGCTTTTACGGTCACTACAAATAACTTGACCAGCTAAAACAGTACAGATTTGGTTGAATAGAAATGTGAGGCCTATTTTTTTTTTGCGCTGTGTGACAGGTATACGTTTAATCACAGAATTAGACTTGTATCTGCACGGTAGCGTGTGTGTTAAGTTTTTCTGAATGACACTATCAGCACCTTGAATCTAAGATATCCTTTTTGGGATAGATTTCAAGTAGGCCTGATATAGCATAAACTACTTATTTTGAGAATGTCAAATTTGGGAATAGTTTTTCAACCCAGAACAAAAACTGTGCTTTACGGTCACTACAAATAACTTGACCAGCTCAAACAGTACAGATTTGGTTGAATAGAAATGTGAGGCCTATTTTTTTTTGCGCTGTGTGACAGGTATACGTTTAATCACAGAATTAGACTTGTATCTGCACGGTAGCGTGTGTGTTAAGTTTTTCTGAATGACACTATCAGCACCTTGAATCTAAGATATCCTTTTTGGGATAGATTTCAAGTAGGCCTGATATAGCATAAACTACTTATTTTGAGAATGTCAAATTTGGGAATAGTTTTTCAACCCAGAACAAAAACTTTGCTTTTACGGTCACTACAAATAACTTGACCAGCTCAAACAGTACAGATTTGGTTGAATAGAAATGTGAGGCCTATTTTTTTTTGCGCTGTGTGACAGGTATACGTTTAATCACAGAATTAGACTTGTATCCTCACGGTAGCGTGTGTGTTAAGTTTTTCTGAATGACACTATCAGCACCTTGAATCTAAGATATCCTTTTTGGGATAGATTTCAAGTAGGCCTGATATAGCATAAACTACTTATTTTGAGAATGTCAAATTTGGGAATAGTTTTTCAACCCAGAACAAAAACTGTGCTTTTACGGTCACTACAAATAACTTGACCAGCTCAAACAGTACAGATTTGGTTGAATAGAAATGTCAGGTCTATTTTTTAGGCGCTGGGTGACGGGCTCAACTTGCCCTTGATGTAGTATTTGGCAAAAAAATAACCACACTATTGATTATTAAATGCACTTGGGTGACACAGGCTCAGCCTGCACCTGATGTAGTATATGGCCAAAAATTAACCACACTGTTGATGGTTAAATGCACTTGGGTGACACAGGCTCAGCCTGCGCCTGATGTAGTATATGGCCAAAAAATAACCACACTGTTGATGGTTAAATGCACTTGGGTGACACAGGCTCAGCCTGCACCTGATGTAGT
Source organism: Bufo bufo (assembly GCF_905171765.1). Lineage (NCBI taxonomy): Eukaryota > Metazoa > Chordata > Amphibia > Anura > Bufonidae > Bufo > Bufo bufo. The sequence continues at coordinate 6,320 of NW_024400527.1, read as the reverse complement.
ATATGGCCAAAAAATAACCAGACTGTTGATGGTTAAATGCACTTCGGTGACACAGGCTCAGCCTGCAGCTGATGTAGGATATAGCAAAAAATAACCACACTATTGATGGTTAAAAGCACTTGGTGGTAGCTTGTGCTGGCGCACCACAAGCCACAAAATGGCCGCCGATCACCCCAGAAAAAAGTGATCTAAAAACGCTCTGGGCAGCCTAAAAAAAGTGAGCAAGTCGATATTAGCACTTCAATGATCCACAGCTGGAGATCGATCACAGAATGAAGTCTTTTGGAGGAGTTAATCTGCCTAATCTCGCCCTAACGTCGCAGCAGCAATCTCTCCCTATGCTTGAATCAGCAGAGTGACGTGCAGCGCTACGTGACCCAAGCTTATATAGAGGCTGGGTCACATGCTGCACTGGCCAATCACAGCCATGCCAATAGTAGGCAAGGCTGTGATGGCCTCTTGGGGCAAGTAGTATGACGCTTGTTGATTGGCTGCTTTGCAGCCTTTCAAAAAGCGCCAAGAAAGCGACGAACACCGAACCCGAACCCGGACTTTTCCGAAAATGTTCGGGTTCGGGTCCGTGTACAGTTCGCGTTCGCTCATCCCTAGTTTCTACAGCTTAGTTTGCTGTTCAACAAAATTCCTATGTTAGGTCCTTTTCCATGTCAATGTTACCCAGTGTTTTACTATTTAGTATGTACGGGTGACTTGCATTATTCCTTCCCATGTGCATAACCTTACATTTGTCAGTGTTAAACCTCATCTGCCACTTATCTGTCCAAGCCTACAATCTATCCAGATCCCTCTGTAGCAGTATACTGTCCTCTCCCGCGTTAATTACTTTAAACAGTTTAGTGTCACCTGCAAAAATTTCTATTTTACTGTTCAAGCCTTCTACAAGATCATTAATAAATATATTGAAGAGAATAGGGCCCAATACTGACCCCTGAGGTACTCCACTAGTGACAGTGACCTAATCTCAGTGTGTACCATTAATAACCACCCTCTGTTTTCTATCACTGAGCCAGTTTCCCACATATAGACATTTTCTTCCAGTCCAAGCATTCTCATTTTATATACTAACCTTTCAAGCGGTACGGTGTGAAATGCTTAGGAGAGGTCCAGATATACAACATACATTGATTTGCCGCTGCCAAGTCTAGAACTTAACCCCTTATAGAAACTAATTAAATTAGTTTGACATGACTGATCTCTCATGAAGCCATGCTGATATAGTGTTATTTGCTTATTTTCATTGAGATAGCATCTCTTAGAAAACATTCTAACAGTTTACTCACGACAGATGTTAAACTTACCAGCCTATAGTTTCCGGGCTCTGTTTTTGGACCCATTTTGAATATTGGAACCACATTTGCTATGATCCAATCCTGTGGAATACTCCCTGTCACTATAGAGTCCTTAAATATCAGAAATAAGGGTCTGGCTATGACATTACTTCATTCTCTTAGGATACATGGATGTATGCCATCTGGTCCTGGCGATTTGTCTATTTTAATCTTTTTAAGACACCGCTGGATTAGACAGGGCACTCTTAATCGGGAATTTACTTTTATATTCTATTCTGCATTTCATCTGACAGTTTATTTTCCTCAGTAAATACAGTAGGAGAAAAAAATATTTAATAGCTTTGATTTCTGCTCATCGGTCTCTGCAACTCTCCCCTCATTACTCTGTAGAGGGCTGACACCATTCAGATTTATACTTTTTAACATTTATATAATTGAAGAACAATTTAGGGTTAGTTTTGTTCTCTTTGGCAATTAATCTCTCGGTCTCTAGTTTGGCTGCTTTTATTTGTTTTTTATATTTTCTATTTTTTTCCTTATAGTGCTTCCTCGTTAGCCTCCTGTTTTAGCAATTGAAATGCTTTCTTTTTTGTCATTTATTGCTTTCTTTACAGTTCTATTTATCCACATTGTTTTTTTTCTTGTTTCTTAACCTTTTATTCCCATAAGGTATGCACCTCTCACAATTAGATTTTTGTATGCTTTCAAAAATATCCCATTTTGTGGCTGTATTTTAATTTTTGAGGACTGTGTCCCAGTTAATTTGGCCTATGGCCTCTCTTAGTTGGCAAATTTTTTTTAAATTTGGCTATTTTTGTTCCTCCCTGAAGAAACACTATTTTGAATGACAATTGGAAGATTATTACTTTATGGTAACTATTTCCCAGGTGTCCCCCAACCTGCACATCTGTTGTTCTCTCAGGTCTATTGGTTAATACTAAGTCCAGTATGGCTGTCCCTCTAGTCGTGTCCTGAACCAGTTGGGAAAGGTAATTGTCTTTGGTTATTGCCTAGAACCTGTTTCCTTTATACAGGTTTCACTTTCCCAGTTTATATCTGGGTAGTTGGAGTCCCCCATAATAACGACCTCATTATGATCTGCTGCCTCGTCTATCTCGTTTAGTAGCATATTTTCTGTGGACTCTGGTATATTATATGGTTTATAATAAACTCCTATTAGTATTTTATTATTGTTATTGCCTCCATGCATTTCTACCCACAGTGACTCCACATGTTCATGTCCCTAACTTATATCTTCTCTGATTGTGGCCTTTAGACAGGACTTTACATAAAGGCATACCCCTCCCCCCAAACTTCTAGCAGCTTGAAAAATGTAGCTATAGTGACCAACGTCTGTATTTCGTGCACATTGCGTGAATATTACATTGCCGATTTTTCACGATCAAGAAAATAATCTCAAATTCACAAATTTGCGATTATATGACGAATATTCTACCAAATATTCACGAAATATCACAAATTCGAATATTGCCCCTGCTGCTTATCACTAATCACTAATTCCAATTCACCAGTTTTAATAGTCAGGCTTCTGGCATTAGTATACATACAATTAAGATTTATGTATATTTTTTACACTACACCTTTCCTTCTGAACTGTTTTAGTCCCTCCTTCCATTCCTCCCCCAGTCCCGTTACATTGCCCCCGGGCTCTATCTGCACTATCTTCCCATCCTGTAACATAATTACCCTCCCCTAATCCCTAGTTTAAAACTCCTCCAACCTTCCAGCCATCTTCTCCCCCAACACAGCTGCCCCTTCCCCATTAAGGTGCAGCCCATCCCTACAATAGAGCCTGTAGCCGACAGAGAAGTTGGCCCAGTTCTCCAGAAACCCAAACCCCTCCTTCCTACACCAGTTCTTGAGCCACATGTTAACCTCTCTAATCTCCCACTGCCTTTTTTGTGTGGCTTGTGGTACAGGTAGTATTTTGGAAAACACTACCTTTGAGGTCCTTGTCCTAAGCTTGTGACCTAAATCCCTAAAATCATTTTTAAGGACGCTCCACCTACCTCTAACTTTGTCATTGGTTCTGATATGGACCATAACTGCTTGATCTTCTCCAGCCCCTCCCAGTAATCTGTCAACCCAATCCGCGATGTGTCGAACTCGAGCGCAAGGAAGACAACACTCTGTTCGACGATCCCGTTCTTTGTGACGGATCGCACTATCTATACCCCTAATAATTGAGTCTCCCACTACCAGCTCCTGTCTGGCCTGCCCTGCTCTCCTGGTCCCCTGCTTACTGGAGCTGACATTTCCCTGACTTGCAGAGGACGGGTCTGGCTGCAGCAGTGCTCTCCCTGGACTGATATCCCCCTCATCTGCCAACCTTTCAAACTTGTTGGGGTGTGTCAGATCAGGGCTAGCCTCCCTGACACTCTTCCCTTTACCCACTTTCTAACTGTTATCCAGCTATCTACCTCACTTACCGGAGCCTCCTCACTACCACCCTCCCCCACATCTTCCCCATAGAGTGCTTGCTCAAAGAGCAGCAAACTCTTTTCCAAATTGTCAACACTTCTTAGTGTTGAAACTCGCCCGGTTAGATACACGATGTGCGATTCCAAACGGGCAATTTGCTCACATTTTGAACAGAGATATGCACCCACAAACGGCTGTTCCAGGACTGCATACATTGGACAAGATGTGCACTGGACTGCGCTGTCAATAATGGAAGACATACTAAATGGGGATTATGCAAGAAAAGAGAAAAAATACGATATAGCCCAGTGATAAGAATCTAACTTTACTGTAGTCCCCTCCTAAAGTCCCTGAATCTGAATTCACATAATCTAAAGTCACACACTTAAAAAAAAACACATTTTAAATTAAACACGTGAACGCTCACAAACTCGCGTTGTTTGTCTGCTTTTATAAGTGTAGCTCTCAAACCAGACTGCTTTTTTTCCTCTGGATTCAAAGGAATGAGCTTCCTTCAAGACTGGCTGTTTAAGTTCTCCTAATTAGATAGCCACACCCTAATTACTCACCTGTGCATCACCCTGGAGAAGGAAGAGAAAATAAATAAATGTAATCTCAGTATACTCTCAGATGCTAAGAAATAAACCTGGCAGCAAAAGCAAGTCACAGTGTATAAACTAGACTACACTACTCTGACTTGGTATAGAATACAATAAAGTCAGGCACAGCCACTCAGCAATGCACACAAATAATTTAGCTCTCACAGATACTACCTCACATAATCTAAAGTCGCACACTTTATACAAACACACACTTGAAATCAAACATGTGAATGCTCACAAACTCGCCTTGTTTGTCTGCTTGTACAAGTTTAGCTCTCAAACCAGACTGATTTTTTTCCTCTGGATTTAAAAGACTGAGCTGCCCTCAAGACTGGCTATTTGACTTCTACTAATTAGATAGCCAAACCCTAATTACTCAACTGTGCAACACCCTGGAGAAGGAAGAATTTTTTTTAATAAAATCACAGTATACTCTAAGCTGCTATGAAATAAATCTGGCAGCAAAAGCACAGTGTATAAACTAGACTACACTGCTCTGACTTGGTATAGAGTACAATAAAATCAGGCATAGCCACTCAGCAATGCACACAAATAATTTAGCTCTCACAGATACTCCCTCACGTAATATAAAGTCACACACTTAATACAAACACACACTTGAAATCAAACACGCGAATGCTCACAAACTCGAATTGTTTGTCTGCTTGCATAAGTGCTGCTCTCAAACCAGACTTCTTTTTTTTCCCCCTGGATTCAAAGGACTAAGCTGCCCACAAGACTGGCTATTTAACTTCTCCTAATTAGATAGCCAAAGCCTAATTACTCAACTGTGCAACACCCTGGAGAAGGAAGAGAAAATAAATAAATGTAATCACAGTATACTCTAAGCTGCTATGAAATAAACCTGGCAGCAAAAGCAAGTCACAGTGTATAAACTAGACGACACTGCTGTGACTTGGTATAGAGCACAATAAAGTCAGGCATAGCCACTCAGCAATGCACACAAATAATTTAGCTCTCACAGATACTCCCTCACATAATCTAAAGTCACACATATGAATAGAGAAAGGCCATAAATGATTTCTTGATTATACAGGCGGACAGAGGTACTCCCCTGTGTGACTTCGATATTAGCTAGTGGCAGCTTATGCGTGACACCTGTCGTTTGCACAGGCCCTTTGAGGAGGCCACTTTATTTGTCAGTCGCCAGGACTACGGGATGAACAACATCATTCCACTGATTCATGTCCTGGAATAGATGCTGCTAAATCTGGCTGGCCAGGGGACAGGAGATTTGGCGACTACATATCACGGCCACATGAGCCCTGAGGGGACTGAACTAGAGGAGGAGGAGGACATTGAAGCACAAGCAATGTGTAGAGAAATGTGTGGTTTTTCTACATAGGTGACAGGAGAGGAGGAGCAGGAGCAGCCAGAGGAGCTATAGGGCGATGAGGAAAATGAGGCAGAGGACCCAGGACCCCAAGGAGAACTCTCCTGTCCACCCAAAATGTAGAGAAACTGAATCAGACTTGTATAAGCCAGGATTTTCAAACACCAATGCCTGATGCATCAGACTAGATCATCCATGTTGCCACACCAACACTCTGACAAAAAAGACCTGTTTCTTCTGGCTACCTGCTTCAGCTACTATTCTGATGCTGCCAGGTGCTCCTACTGTCAGCCACCATCTTCAGCTGTTACTGGTATTGCCCCCCAGCTACCCACTCTGTCACTGGGCCACTCTTGGGTCTACTCATGCTGCTGCCACCTCACCACTCTGTGGTCTCCTCATGCTGCTGCCACTTAACACTACAGTATGTCTCTGGGCTACTCTGTGGTCTTCTCATGCTTCTGCCCCCTCACCACTATGTCACTGGGCCACTCCGTGGTCTCATCATTAGGGATGAGCGAACCCCAACTGTATAGTTCGGGTTCGTACCGAATTTTGGGGTGTTCGTGACAGGGACCCGAACACGAACATTTTCATAAATGTCCGGGTTCGGGT
>NW_024400526.1:0-28135 GCF_905171765.1 Bufo bufo | reverse complement strand
CATCTCCCGGTTCCTAAAATCGATTGCATATACACGTTCCCTAATAAGGGGACGTAACAGGGATTAAACTGATAAGAATAGTACTACTTAACACACCACTCATATCTGGTGGCACATTAGATTGCACGCGCAGTGCCCCAAATTTGAAGTAGGAGGACCGACCAAGCATCTTTTTCCATCTCCCGGTTCCTAAAATCAATTCCATATACACGTCCCCTGATAGGGGATGTAACAGGGATTAAACTGATAGGAATAGTACTATTTAACACACCACTCAAATCTGGTGGCACATTAGATTGCACGCGCAGTGCCCCAAATTTGAAGTAGGAGGATCGAATAAGCATCTTTTTCCATCTCCCTGTTCCTAAAATCGATTCCATATACACGTCCCCTGATAGGGGACGTAACAGGGATTAAACTGATAGGAATAGTACTACTTAACACACCACACATATTGGGATTGCACAGTACAGTACACAGCGCACGCGCAGTGCGCCAAATTGGAATTAAGAGGACCGACCAAGCATCTTTTTCCATCTCCAGGTTCCTAAAATCGATTCCATATACACGTCCCCTGATAGGGGACGTAACAGGGATTAAACTGATAAGAATAGTTATACTGAACACACCACTCATATCTGGTGGCACATTAGAATGCACGCGCAGTGCCCCATATTTGAAGTAGGAGGACCGACCAAGCATCTTTTTCCATCTCCCGGTTCCTAAAATCGATTCCACATACACGTCCCCTGATAGGGGACGTAACAGGGATTAAACTAATAAAAATAGTAATACTTAACACACCACTCATAACTGGTGGCACATTAGATTGCACGTGCAGTGTTCTAAATTTGAAGTAGGAGGACCGACCAAGCATCTTTTTCCATCTCCCGGTTCCTAAAATCGATTCCATATACACGTCCCCTGATAGGGGACGTAACAGGGATTAAACTGATAAGAATAGTACTACTTAACACACCACTCATATCTGGTGGCACATTAGATTGCACGTGCAGTGCCCCAAATTTGAAATAGGAGGACCGACCAAGTATCTTTTTCCATCTCCCGATTCCTAAAATCGATTCCATATACACGTTCCCTGATAGTGGACCTAACAGGGATTAAATTGATAAGAATAGTACTACTTAACACACCACACGTATTGGGATTGCACAGTACATTACACAGTGCACGCACAGTGCCCCAAATTGGAATTAAGAGGACCGACAAAGCATCTTTTTCCATCTCCCGGTTCCTAAAATCGATTGCATATACACGTTCCCTAATAAGGGGACGTAACAGGGATTAAACTGATAAGAATAGTACTACTTAACACACCACTCATATCTGGTGGCACATTAGATTGCACGCGCAGTGCCCCAAATTTGAAGTAGGAGGACCGACCAAGCATCTTTTTCCATCTCCCGGTTCCTAAAATCAATTCCATATACACGTCCCCTGATAGGGGATGTAACAGGGATTAAACTGATAGGAATAGTACTATTTAACACACCACTCAAATCTGGTGGCACATTAGATTGCACGCGCAGTGCCCCAAATTGGAAGTAGGAGGATCGACTAAGCATCTTTTTCCATCTCCCTGTTCCTAAAATCGATTCCATATACACGTCCCCTGATAGGGGACGTAACAGGAATTAAACTGATAAGAATAGTACTACTTAACACACCACTCATATCTGGTGGCACATTAGATTGCACGCGCAGTGCCCCAAATTTGAAGTAGGTGGACCGACCAAGCATCTTTTTCCATCTCCCGGATCCTAAAATCAATTCCATATACACGTCTCCTGATAGGGGACGTAACAGGGATTAAACTGATAGGAATAGAACTACTTAACACACCACACATTTTGGGATTGCACAGTACATTACACAGCGCACACGCAGTGCCCCAAATTGGAATTAAGAGGACCGACCAAGGATCTTTTTCTATCTCCCGGATCCTAAAATCGATTCCATTGTAACAGGGATTAAACTGATAAGAATAGTACTACTTAACACACCACTCAATTCTGGTGGCACATTAGATTGCACGCGCAGTGCCGCAAATTTGAAGTAGGAAGACCGACCAAGCATCTTTTTCCATCTCCCGGATCCTAAAATTAATTCCATTTACACGTCCCCTGATAGGGGACGTAACAGGGATTAAACTGATAGGAATAGTACTACTTAACACACCACACATATTGGGATTGCAAAGTACAGTACACAGCGCACGCGCAGTGCGCCAAATTGGAATTAAGAGGACCGACCAAGCATCTTTTTCCATCTCCCGGTTCCTAAAATCGATTCCATATACACGTCCCCTGATAGGGGACGTAACAGGGATTAAACTGATAAGAATAGTTATACTGAACACACCACTCATATCTGGTGGCACATTAGAATGCACGCGCAGTGCCCCATATTTGAAGTAGGAGGACCGACCAAGCATCTTTTTCCATCTCCCGGTTCCTAAAATCGATTCCACATACACGTCCCCTGATAGGGGACGTAACAGGGATTAAACTAATAAGAATAATAATACTTAACACACCACTCATAACTGGTGGCACATTAGATTGCACGTGCAGTGCCCCAAATTTGAAGAAGGAGGACCGACCAAGCATCTTTTTCCATCTCCCGGTTCCTAAAATCGATTCCATATACACGTCCCCTGATAGGGGACGTAACAGGGATTAAACTGATAAGAATAGTTCTACTTAACACACCACTCATATCTGGTGTCACATTAGATTGCACGTGCAGTGCCCCAAATTTGAAATAGGAGGACCGACCAAGTATCTTTTTCCATCTCCCGATTCCTAAAATCGATTCCATATACACGTTCCCTGATAGTGGACCTAACAGGGATTAAATTGATAAGAATAGTACTACTTAACACACCACACGTATTGGGATTGCACAGTACATTACACAGTGCACGCACAGTGCCCCAAATTGGAATTAAGAGGACCGACAAAGCATCTTTTTCCATCTCCCGGTTCCTAAAATCGATTGCATATACACGTTCCCTAATAAGGGGACGTAACAGGGATTAAACTGATAAGAATAGTACTACTTAACACACCACTCATATCTGGTGGCACATTAGATTGCACGCGCAGTGCCCCAAATTTGAAGTAGGAGGACCGACCAAGCATCTTTTTCCATCTCCCGGTTCCTAAAATCAATTCCATATACACGTCCCCTGATAGGGGATGTAACAGGGATTAAACTGATAGGAATAGTACTATTTAACACACCACTCAAATCTGGTGGCACATTAGATTGCACGCGCAGTGCCCCAAATTTGAAGTAGGAGGATCGACTAAGCATCTTTTTCCATCTCCCGGTTCCTAAAATCGATTCCATATACACGTCCCCTGATAGGGGACGTAACAGGGATTAAACTGATAGGAATAGTACTACTTAACGCACCACACATATTGGGATTGCACAGTACAGTACACAGCGCACGCGCAGTGCGCCAAATTGGAATTAAGAGGACCGACCAAGCATCTTTTTCCATCTCCAGGTTCCTAAAATCGACTCCATATACACGTCCCCTGATAGGGGACGTAACAGGGATTAAACTGATAAGAATAGTTATACTGAACACACCACTCATATCTGGTGGCACATTAGAATGCACGCGCAGTGCCCCATATTTGAAGTAGGAGGACCGACCAAGCATCTTTTTCCATCTCCCGGTTCCTAAAATCGATTCCACATACACGTCCCCTGATAGGGGACGTAACAGGGATTAAACTAATAAAAATAGTAATACTTAACACACCACTCATAACTGGTGGCACATTAGATTGCACGTGCAGTGTTCTAAATTTGAAGTAGGAGGACCGACCAAGCATCTTTTTCCATCTCCCGGTTCCTAAAATCGATTCCATATACACGTCCCCTGATAGGGGACGTAACAGGGATTAAACTGATAAGAATAGTACTACTTAACACACCACTCATATCTGGTGGCACATTAGATTGCACGTGCAGTGCCCCAAATTTGAAATAGGAGGACCGACCAAGTATCTTTTTCCATCTCCCGATTCCTAAAATCGATTCCATATACACGTTCCCTGATAGTGGACCTAACAGGGATTAAATTGATAAGAATAGTACTACTTAACACACCACACGTATTGGGATTGCACAGTACATTACACAGTGCACGCACAGTGCCCCAAATTGGAATTAAGAGGACCGACAAAGCATCTTTTTCCATCTCCCGGTTCCTAAAATCGATTGCATATACACGTTCCCTAATAAGGGGACGTAACAGGGATTAAACTGATAAGAATAGTACTACTTAACACACCACTCATATCTGGTGGCACATTAGATTGCACGCGCAATGCCCCAAATTTGAAGTAGGAGGACCGACCAAGCATCTTTTTCCATCTCCCGGTTCCTAAAATCAATTCCATATACACGTCCCCTGATAGGGGATGTAACAGGGATTAAACTGATAGGAATAGTACTATTTAACACACCACTCAAATCTGGTGGCACATTAGATTGCACGCGCAGTGCCCCAAATTTGAAGTAGGAGGATCGACTAAGCTTCTTTTTCCATCTCCCTGTTCCTAAAATCGATTCCATATACACGTCCCCTGATAGGGGACGTAACAGGAATTAAACTGATAAGAATAGTACTACTTAACACACCACTCATATCTGGTGGCACATTAGATTGCACGCGCAGTGCCCCAAATTTGAAGTAGGTGGACCGACCAAGCATCTTTTTCCATCTCCCGGTTCCTAAAATCAATTCCATATACACGTCTCCTGATAGGGGACGTAACAGGGATTAAACTGATAGGAATAGAACTACTTAACACACCACACATTTTGGGATTGCACAGTGACATTACACAGCGCACACGCAGTGCCCCAAATTGGAATTAAGAGGACCGACCAAGCATCTTTTTCCATCTCCCGGTTCCTAAAATCGATTCCATATACACGTCCCCTGACAGGGGACGTAACAGGGATTAAACTGATAAGAATAGTACTACTTAACACACCACACATATTGGGATTGCACAGTACATTACACAGCGCACGCGCAATGCACCAAATTGGAATTAAGAGGACCGACCAAGCATCTTTTTCCATCTCCCGGTTCCTAAAATCGATTCCATCGTAACAGGGATTAAACTGATAAGAATAGTACTACTTAACACACCACTCATATCTGGTGGCACATTAGATTGCACGCGCAGTGCCCCAAATTTGAAGTAGGAGGACCGACCAAGCATCTTTTTCCATCTCCCGGATCCTAAAATCAATTCCATATACACGTCCCCTGATAGGGGACGTAACAGGGATTAAACTGATAGGAATAGTACTACTTAACACACCACACATATTGGGATTACACAGTACATTAAACAGGGCACGCGCAGTGCCCCAAATTGGAATTAAGAGGACCGACCAAGCATCTTTTTCCATCTCCCGGTTCCTAAAATCGATTCCATATACACGTCCCCTGATAGGGGACGTAACAGGGATTAAACTGATAGGAATAGTACTACTTAACACACCACACATATTGGGATTGCACAGTACATTACACAGCGCACACGCAGTGCCCCAAATTGGAATTAAGAGGACCGACCAAGCATCTTTTTCCATCTCCCGGTTCCTAAAATCGATTCCATATACACGTCCCCTGACAGGGGACGTAACAGGGTTTAAACTGATAAGAATAGTACTACTTAACACACCACACATATTGGGATTGCACAGTACATTACACAGCGCATGCGCAGTGCCCCAAATTGGAATTAAGAGTACCGACCAAGCATCTTTTTCCATCTCCCGGTTCCTAAAATCGATTCCATCGTAACAGGGATTAAACTGATAAGAATAGTACTACTTAACACACCACACATACTGGGATTGCACAGTACATTACACAGCGCATGCACAGTGCCCCAAATTGGAATTAAGAGGACCAACAAAGCATCTTTTTCCATCTCCCGGTTCCTAAAATCGATTGCATATAAATGTCCCATTATAAGGGGACTTAACAGGGAATTAAACTGATAAGAATAGTACTACTTAACATACCACTCATATCTGGTGGCACATTAGATTGCACGCGCAGTGCCCCAAATTTGAAGTAGGAGGATCGACTAAGCATCTTTTTCCATCTCCCGGTTCCTAAAATCGATTCCATATACACGTCCCCTGATAGGGGACGTAACAGGGATTAAACTGATAAGAATAGTACTACTTAACACACCACTCATATCTGGTGGCACATTATATTGCACGCGCAGTGCCCCAAATTTGAAGTAGGAGGACCGACCAAGCATCTTTTTCCATCTCCCGGTTCCTAAAATCAATTCCATATACACGTCCCCTGATAGGGGACATAACAGGGATTAAACTGATAGGAATAGTACTACTTAACACACCACACATATTGGGATTGCACAGTACAATACACAGCGCACGCTTAGTGCCCCAAATTGGAATTAAGAGGACCGACCAAGCATCTTTTTCCATCTCCCGGATCCTAAAATCGATTCCATTGTAACAGGGATTAAACTGATAAGAATAGTACTACTTAACACACCACTCAATTCTGGTGGCACATTAGATTGCACGCGCAGTGCCCCAAATTTGAAGTAGGAAGACCGACCAAGCATCTTTTTCCATCTCCCGGATCCTAAAATCAATTCCATATACACGTCCCTGATAGGGGACGTAACAGGGATTAATCTGATAGGAATAGTACTACTTAACACACCACACATATTGGGATTGCAAAGTACAGTACACAGCGCACGCTTAGTGCCCCAAATTGGAATTAAGAGGACCGACCAAGCATCTTTTTCCATCTCCCGTATCCTAAAATCGATTCCATTGTAACAGGGATTAAACTGATAAGAATAGTACTACTTAACACACCACTCAATTCTGGTGCACATTAGATTGCACGCGCAGTGCCCCAAATTTGAAGTAGGAAGACCGACCAAGCATCTTTTTCCATCTTCCGGTTCCTAAAATCGATTCCATATACACGTCCCCTGATAGGGGACGTAACAGGGATTAAACTGATAAGAATAGTTATACTGAACACACCACTCATATCTGGTGGCACATTAGAATGCACGCGCAGTGCCCCATATTTGAAGTAGGAGGACCGACCAAGCATCTTTTTCCATCTCCAGGTTCCTAAAATCGATTCCACATACACGTCCCCTGATAGGGGACGTAACAGGGATTAAACTAATAAGAATAGTAATACTTAACACACCACTCATAACTGGTGGCACATTAGATTGCACGTGCAGTGCCCCAAATTTGAAGTAGGAGGACCGACCAAGCATCTTTTTCCATCTCCCGATTCCTAAAATCGATTCCATATACACGTTCCCTGATAACAGTGGACCTAACAGGGATTAAATTGATAAGAATAGTACTACTTAACACACCACACGTATTCGGATTGCACAGTACATTACACAGTGCACGCACAGTGCCCCAAATTGGAATTAAGAGGACCGACAAAGCATCTTTTTCCATCTCCCGGTTCCTAAAATCGATTGCATATTCACGTTCCCTAATAAGGGGACGTAACAGGGATTAAACTGATAAGAATAGTTCTACTTAACACACCACTCATATCTGGTGGCACATTAGATTGCACGCGCAGTGCCCCAAATTTGAAGTAGGAGGACCGACCAAGCATCTTTTTCCATCTCCCGGTTCCTAAAATCAATTCCATATACACGTCCCCTGATAGGGGATGTAACAGGGATTAAACTAATAGGAATAGTACTATTTAACACACCACTCAAATCTGGTGGCACATTAGATTGCACGAGCAGTGCCCCAAATTTGAAGTAGGAGGATCGACTAAGCATCTTTTTCCATCTCCCGGTTCCTAAAATCGATTCCATATACACGTCCCCTGATAGGGGACGTAACAGGAATTAAACTGATAAGAATAGTACTACTTAACACACCACTCATATCTGGTGGCACATTAGATTGCACGCGCAGTGCCCCAAATTTGAAGTAGGTGGACCGACCAAGCATCTTTTTCCATCTCCCGGTTCCTAAAATCAATTCCATATACACGTCTCCTGATAGGGGACGAAACAGGGATTAAACTGATAGGAATAGAACTACTTAACACACCACACATATTGGGATTGCACAGTACATTACACAGCGCACACGCAGTGCCCCAAATTGGAATTAAGAGGACCGACCAAGCATCTTTTTCTATCTCCCGGTTCCTAAAATCAATTCCATATACACGTCTCCTGATAGGGGACGTAACAGGGATTAAACTGATAAGAATAGTACTACTTAACACACCACACATATTGGGATTGCACAGTACATTACACAGCGCACGCGCAGTGCTCCAAATTGGAATTAAGAGGACCGACCAAGCATCTTTTTCCATCTCCTGGTTCCTAAAATCGATTCCATCGTAACAGGGATTAAACTGATAAGAATAGTACTACTTAACACACCACTCATATCTGGTGGCACATTAGATTGCACGCGCAGTGCCCCAAATTTGAAGTAGGAGGACCGACCAAGCATCTTTTTCCATCTCCCGGATCCTAAAATCAATTCCATATACACGTCCCCTGATAGGGGACGTAACAGGGATTAAACTGATAGGAATAGTACTACTTAACACACCACACATATTGGGATTACACAGTACATTAAACAGCGCACGCGCAGTGCCCCAAATTGGAATTAAGAGGACCGACCAAGCATCTTTTTCCATCTCCCGATTCCTAAAATCGATTCCATATACACGTCCCCTGATAGGGGACGTAACAGGGATTAAACTGATAGGAATAGTACTACTTAACACACCACACATATTGGGATTGCACAGTACATTACACAGCGCACACGCAGTGCCCCAAATTGGAATTAAGAGGACCGACCAAGCATCTTTTTCCATCTCCCGGTTCCTAAAATCGATTCCATATACACGTCCCCTGACAGGGGACGTAACAGGGTTTAAACTGATAAGAATAGGACTACTTAACACACCACACATATTGGGATTAAACAGTACATTAAACAGCGCACGCGCAGTGCCCCAAATTGGAATTATGAGGACCGACCAAGCATCTTTTTCCATCTCCCGATTCCTAAAATCGATTCCATATACACGTCCCCTGATAGGGGACGTAACAGGGATTAAACTGATAGGAATAGTACTACTTAACACACAACACATATTGGGATTGCACAGTACATTACACAGCGCACACGCAGTGCCCCAAATTGGAATTAAGAGGAACGACCAAGCATCTTTTTCCATCTCCCGGTTCCTAAAATCAATTCCATATACACGTCCCCTGACAGGGGACGTAACAGGGTTTAAACTGATAAGAATAGTACTACTTAACACACCACACATATTGGGATTGCACAGTACATTACACAGCGCATGCGCAGTGCCCCAAATTGGAATTAAGAGGACCGACCAAGCATCTTTTTCCATCTCCCGGTTCCTAAAATCGATTCCATCGTAACAGGGATTAAACTGATAAGAATAGTACTACTTAACACACCACACATACTGGGATTGCAAAGTACAGTACACAGCGCACGCGCAGTGCGCCAAATTGGAATTAAGAGGACCGACCAAGCATCTTTTTCCATCTCCCGGTTCCTAAAATCGATTCCATATACACGTTCCCTAATAAGGGGACGTAACAGGGATTAAACTGATAAGAATAGTACTACTTAACACACCACTCATATCTGGTGGCACATTAGATTGCACGCGCAGTGCCCCAAATTTGAAGTAGGAGGACCGACCAAGCATCTTTTTCCATCTCCCGGTTCCTAAAATCAATTCCATATACACGTCCCCTGATAGGGGATGTAACAGGGATTAAACTGATAGGAATAGTACTATTTAACACACCACTCAAATCTGGTGGCACATTAGATTGCACGCGCAGTGCCCCAAATTTGAAGTAGGAGGATCGACTAAGCATCTTTTTCCATCTCCCGGTTCCTAAAATCGATTCCATATACACGTCCCCTGATAGGGGACGTAACAGGAATTAAACTGATAAGAATAGTACTACTTAACACACCACTCATATCTGGTGGCACATTAGATTGCACGCGCAGTGCCCCAAATTTGAAGTAGGTGGACCGACCAAGCATCTTTTTCCATCTCCCGGTTCCTAAAATCAATTCCATATACACGTCTCCTGATAGGGGACGAAACAGGGATTAAACTGATAGGAATAGAACTACTTAACACACCACACATATTGGGATTGCACAGTACATTACACAGCGCACACGCAGTGCCCCAAATTGGAATTAAGAGGACCGACCAAGCATCTTTTTCCATCTCCCGGTTCCTAAAATCGATTATATATACACGTCCCCTGACAGGGGACGTAACAGGGATTAAACTGATAAGAATAGTAGTACTTAACACACCACACATATTGGGATTGCACAGTACATTACACAGCGCACGCGCAGTGCTCCAAATTGGAATTAAGAGGACCGACCAAGCATCTTTTTCCATCTCCCGGTTCCTAAAATCGATTCCATCGTAACAGGGATTAAACTGATAAGAATAGTTATACTGAACACACCACTCATATCTGGTGGCACATTAGATTGCACGCGCAGTGCCCCAAATTTGAAGTAGGAGGACTGACCAAGCATCTTTTTCCATCTCCCGGATCCTAAAATCAATTCCATATACACGTCCCCTGATAGGGGACGTAACAGGGATTAAACTGATAGGAATAGTACTACTTAACACACCACACATATTGGGATTACACAGTACATTAAACAGCGCACGCGCAGTGCCCCAAATTGGAATTAAGAGGACCGACCAAGCATCTTTTTCCATCTCCCGGTTCCTAAAATCGATTCCATATACACGTCCCCTGATAGGGGACGTAACAGGGATTAAACTGATAGGAATAGTACTACTTAACACACCACACATATTGGGATTGCACAGTACATTACACAGCGCACGCGCAGTGCCCCAAATTGGAATTAAGAGGACCGACCAAGCATCTTTTTCCATCTCCCGGTTCCTAAAATCGATTCCATATACACGTCCCCTGATAGGGGACGTAACAGGGATTAAACTGATAAGAATAGTACTACTTAACACACCACTCATATCTGGTGGCACATTAGATTGCACGTGCAGTGCCCCAAATTTGAAATAGGAGGACCGACCAAGTATCTTTTTCCATCTCCCGATTCCAAAATCGATTCCATATACACGTCCCCTGATAGGGGACCTAACAGGGATTAAATTGATACGAATAGTACTACTTAACACACCACACATATTAGGATTGCACAGTACATTACACAGCGCACGCACAGTGCCCCAAATTGGAATTAAGAGGACCGACAAAGCATCTTTTTCCATCTCCCGGTTCCTAAAATCGATTGCATATACACGTCCCCTGATAGTAGACCTAACAGGGATTAAATTAATAAGAATAGTACTACTTAACACACCACACATATTGGGATTGCACAGTACATTACACAGCGCACGCGCAGTGCCCCAAGTTGGAATTAAGAGGACCGACCAAGCATCTGTTTTCATCTCCCGGTTCCTAAAATCGATTCCATCGTAACAGGGATTAAACTGATAAGAATAGTACTTCTTAACACACCACTCATATCTGGTGGCACATTAGATTGCACGTGCAGTGCCCCAAATTTGAAGTAGGAGGACCGACCAAGCATCTTTTTCCATCTCCAGGTTCCTAAAATCGGTTCCATATACACGTCCCCTGATAGGGTATTTAACAGAGATTAAACTGATAAGAATAGTACTACTTAACACACCACTCATATCTGGTGGCACATTAGATTGCACGCGCAGTGCCCCAAATTTGAAGTAGGAGGATCGACTAAGCATCTTTTTCCATCTCCCGGTTCCTAAAATCGATTCCATATACACGTCCCCTGATAGGGGATGTAACAGGAATTAAACTGATAGGAATAGTACTATTTAACACACCACTCATATCTGGTGGCACATTAGATTGCACGCGCAGTGCCCCAAATTTGAAGTAGGAGGATCGACTAAGCATCTTTTTCCATCTCCCGGTTCCTAAAATCGATTCCATATACACGTCCCCTGATAGGGGACGAAACAGGGATTAAACTGATAGGAATAGAACTACTTAACACACCACACATATTGGGATTGCACAGTACATTACACAGCGCACACGCAGTGCCCCAAATTGGAATTAAGAGTACCGACCAAGCATCTTTTTCCATCTCCCGGTTCCTAAAATCGATTCCATATACACGTCCCCTGACAGGGGACGTAACAGGGTTTAAACTGATAAGAATAGTACTACTTAACACACCACACATATTGGGATTGCACAGTGACATTACACAGCGCACGCGCAGTGCCCCAAATTGGAATTAAGAGGACCGACCAAGCATCTTTATCCATCTCCCGGTTCCTAAAATCGATTCCATCGTAACAGGGATTAAACTGATAAGAATAGTACTACTTAACACACCACTCATATCTGGTGGCACATTAGATTGCACGCGCAGTGCCCCAAATTTGAAGTAGGAGGACCGACCAAGCATCTTTTTCCATCTCCCGGATCCTAAAATCAATTCCATATACACGTCCCCTGATAGGGGACGTAACAGGGATTAAACTGATAGGAATAGTACTACTTAACACACCACACATATTGGGATTACACAGTACATTACACAGCGCACGCGCAGTGCCCCAAATTGGAATTAAGAGGACCGACCAAGCATCTTTTTCCATCTCCCGGTTCCTAAAATCGATTCCATATACACGTCCCCTGATAAGGGACGTAACAGGGATTAAACTGATAGGAATAGTACTAAATAACACACCACACATATTGGGATTGCACAGTACATTACACAGTGCACGCGCAGTGCCCCAAATTGGAATTAAGAGGACCGACCAAGCATCTTTTTCCATCTCCCGGTTCCTAAAATCGATTCCATATACACGTCCCCTTATAGGGGCCGTAACAGGGATTAAACTGATAAGAATAGTAATACTGAACACACCACTCATATCTGGTGGCACATTAGATTGCACGCGCAGTGCCCCAAATTTGAAGTAGTAGGACCGACCAAGCATCTTTTTCCATCTCTCGGTTCCTAAAATCAATTTCATATACACGTCCCCTGATAGGGGACGTAAAAGGGATTAAACTGATAGGAATAGTACTACTTAACACACCACACATATTGGGATTGCACAGTACATTACACAGCGCACGCGCAGTGCCCCAAATTGGAATTAAGAGGACCAACCAAGCATCTTTTTCCATCTCCCGGTTCCTAAAATCGATTCCATATATACGTCCCCTGATAGGGGACGTAACAGGGATTAAACTGATAGGAATAGTACTACTTAACACACAGTACTGTGTTACTTTATGTTTTATTGCTAGAATTGCTAGAATTGACGAATATAGCACTATATTCTCAATCTTTTTTAAAACAAAAAAAATGATGTTTTAGTGTCTCCATATTCTGAGCCATAGTTTTTTTAAATTTTTTGGGCGATTGTCTCAGGTAGGGGCTAATTTTTTGCGGGACGAGGTAACGGTTAGATTGGTACTATTTTGGTGGGCAAACTCCTTTTTGATCGCTTGCTGTTGTACTTTTTGAGTTGTAAGGTGATAAAAAAATGCACAGTTTTTATTTTTTATTTTTTACGGTGTTAGGTTATGTGATATTTTTATAGAGCCGGTCGATACAGACACGGCGATACCTAATATGTATACTTTTTTCCCCCCCTATTTTTTACCGATTTTTTTTTACTTTATTTGGGGAAAATGACGTTTTTGTTTATTTTTACTTGAAACTTTTAATTTTTGAGGGGGAAAACTGTATTTTCTCAACTTTTTTTTTCACTTTATTTTTTGTCCCACTTTGGGACTTGAACTTTTGGGGGTCTAATCCTTTACAATGCATTCCAATACTTCTGTATTGGAATGCATTGGCTGTATAAATAATACTGTGTGTTTTTTATCATACAGCTTCCGGCCTGTGAGATCCAGGGGGCTGGATCTCACAGGCACGTAACAGGAAGGCAGCGGAGATGCCTCAGGAAGGCATCGCGCTGCCTTCCATGCCATCGGGTCCCCCCTACAGCTGCATGGGGACCCGATGGCACCGCCGATCGCCGCCGCAAACCTCAGGTAAAGCCGCAAACCGCATGTCTGAATTGACCCCCCCCCCCGGCGTTGTGACAGGATGCTCTCTGAATGATTTCAGCGGACATCCTGTTCCTATTAACCCCCGCCGCGCCGCAATCTAGTTTTAAAGTTATGACGTACCGGTACGTCATGGATCCTTAAGGACTCGGGAAACATGCCGTACCGGTACGTCATAAGGCCTTAAGGGGTTAAGAATCTGATGGCGGTGGCTGTCCCACAGTTCGTTGTGTCCAGCTGCCACTACTTTTCCAGGTGAGCCATCCCTTCCCTGCACAACCAAGTGGGGGACAAAATCAGGTGTGCACTGCGCAACGCCATCTGTGGCAAGGTCCACCTAACTACGAATACGTGGACCAGTAAGCACGGTCAGGGACTTTATATCTCCCAAACAGCACACTGGGTAAATGCAGTGGCAGCTGGGCCTGAGTTTGGCGCATGTCTTTCCACCACCGAGGATTGCAGGGCGTTTCTCTTTGCCTCCTGTTGCTTACTCCTCCTACTCCGCTTCCTCATCCTCTACCGCCTCCACATCCGGTCAGCGTAACACCGTCACCACCAACTTCAGCACAGCAAGGGGGAAATGACAGCAGGCAGTTTTGAAACTTATCTGTTTGGGGGACAAACCCCACACCGCGCAGGAGCTGTGGACGGGCCTTGAACAACAGACCGATGAGTGGTTGGTGCTAGTGAGCCTCAAGCCCGGCCTGGTGCTGTGCGATAATGGGCGAAATCTCGTAGCAGCTCTGGGCCTAGCCGGTTTGACGCACATCCCTTGCCTGGCGCATGTGCTGAATTTAATTTAATTACTTGTCCCACATTTCCACACAATCAGATTTTATCCATTGACCTCCCTTGGATGTGGTACCCCTTTCTCAGGTTCCCTCTCTGGCATGGAACACTGATTCCCCGTTACCCACGATCACCATGGTAGGCGCATAAAGGAATATCGAAAGTTGATAGGGACAATATTGGATCGGGGAGGTGCGATCAGGCAGAAGTTATCTAGAGTCAACAAAGGGGTAGCAGCGCCTCTCCTGTATAACGTTTCCTCATCCAATTGGATCGTGGACGTCACAGGGACGTGCGACATGGTGGAGCAGTATGTGTGCACACGCCAACACGTACTGACTGATGGGTCTGCCCCCTTCAACTTTTGGGTCTCCAAATTGGGCACATGGCTGAGCTTGCCCTTTACGCCTTGGAGGTGCTGGCCTGCCCTGCAGCCAGTGCATTGTCTGAACGTTTGTTTAGCACGGCAGGAGGGGGTTATCAGAGACAGGCGCAGCCGCTTGTCCACAGCCAATGTGGACAAGCTCACGTTCATTAAAATGAACCAGGCCTGGATCCCACAGGACTTGTCCGTACCTTGCGCAGAATAGACATGTATACCCAGCCATTGTTGTACTCCAGCGCACTTTCTCTTTTATTTTTTATATTTCCCAATGTTTTGGGGTCTACCCAAATGTAAACAAAAAAATACGTATTTTATGTTATTTTAAGTCATTTCCCTATCCACATTTGTTTGCAGAGCACTTGCCATGCTCTTAACCACATGTTGCTGCCTTTTGCAGACCTCTAGCCCTTACCATGACTTTTTTAGAGCCATTTTAGTGCTCCAAAGTTCGGGTCCCTATTGACTTCAATGGGGTTCGGGTCCGGAACTCAAACTTTTTTGTGAAGTTCGGCAGAACCCGGCGAACCCGAACATCCAGGTGTCCGCTCAACTCTAGTGAGGACAGGGGTTAATCCTTTTGGGGAAAAAAATAATACTCCCCTTATCCATTTGAGCGTGAAGATCCTGCACAAAATCGTGGTGACGATATTTTGTGCAGGATCTTCAATCTAGATGGCCGCGGAGGTCTTTTCACGCTCAAATGGATGAGATGAGTATGAATTAATTTTTTACTGCTATTTTAAGGAAAATTTATTTGTTATTCCAAAGCATGAGGCAATTTTGCTTTGCTGCAAATCAAATTTTCCCTGAAATTCGGATTGAAGTCCACTTTGGATACTTAGATTCGCTAATTAATTTCATCCTCCATGTAATAGCAATTCTGGAGCTTTTCCTCTATGTTGTGCCACCCCTCTATTATTCCTTCTAGATGTTATGAATTGCCAGCAGTTTGTAATGAAGATAGAGCGGGGTGTTACTATTAGGCCCCTTTCACACGGGCGAGATTTCCGCGCGGGAGCAATGCGTGAGATGAACTCATTGCACCCGCACTGAATCCGGACCCATTCAATTCTATGGGGCTGTGTACATGAGTGTTGGTTTTCACGCATTACTTGTGCTTTGCATGAAAATCGCAGCATGTTCTATATTCAGCGTTTTTCACGCAACGCAGGCCCCATAGAAGTGAATGGGGCTGCGTGAAAATCGCAAGCATCCACAAGCAAGTGCGGAAGCGGTGCGATTTTCACGCACGGTTTCTAGGAGACGATCGGGATGGAGACCCAATCATTATTATTTTCCCTTATAACATGGTTATAAGGGAAAATAATAGCATTCTTAATACAGAATACATAGTACAATAGGGTTGGAGGGGTTAAAAAATAATCTAAAATTGTTTAACTCACCTTAATCCACTTGATCGCACAGCCCGGCTTCTCTTCTGTCTTCATCTTTGCTGTGCACAGGAAAAGGACCTTTGATGACGTCACTGCGCTCATCACATGGTCCATCACACGATCCATCACCGTGGTGATGAATCATGTGATGGACCATGTGATGAGCGCAGTGACGTCATCAAAGGTCCTATTCCTCAAAGAAGAAGACAGAAGAGAAAACGGGCTGCGCGAGCAAGTTGATTAAGGTGAGTTAAATTATTATTATTATTTTTTAACCCCTCCAGCCCTATTGTACTATTCATTCTGTATTAAGAATGCTATTATTTTCCCTTATAACCATTTTATAAGGGAAAATAATACAGTCTACACAACACCACACCCAAACCCAAACTTCTTTGAAGAAGTTCGGGTTTAGGTACCAAACATGCAGATTTTTCTCACACGCGTGCAAAACGCATTATAATGTTTTGCACTCGAGCTGAAAAATCGTGCATGTTCCCGCAACGCACCCGCATCTTTTTCCGCAACGCCCGTGTGAAACCAGCCTTAGGCCCCTTTCACACAAGCGTTGTTGGATTCCGGCAGGCAGTTCTGCTACCGAAACTGCCTGCCGGATCCGGAAATCTGTATGCAAAAGGATATCATTTGTTTACAGATCTGGATCCGTCTGACAAATGCATTGAGATACCGGATCCGTCTCTCCGGTGTCATCTGGAAAAATGGATCCGGTATTTATTTTTTTCACATTTTTCAAGGTCTTGAATCCAGCATTAATACATTTTAATGGAAATTAATGCCGGATCCAGCAATCCGACAAGTTAGGACTAATTTAGGGAATTTTTACCGAAGAAAATACTGCAGCATGCTGAGGTATTTTCTCTGGCCATATACCGTAAAAGGAATGGAACGGAAGACATCCTGATGCATACTGAACAGATTGCTTTCCAGTCTGAATGCATTAGGACCAAACTGATAAATTTTTCCCCGGTATTGAGCCCCTAGGATGGAACAATTCCTGAAAACTAGTGTGAAAGTACCCTTAGGGCTCTTGCACACAAACATATTTTCTTTCCGTGTCTGTTCAGTTTTTTTTCAGACCGTATACAGAACCATTTATTTCAATGGGTCCGCAAAAAATAAAACGGAAGGTACTCGTTTACGTGTGCATTCCATTTCCGTATGTCCATATTTCCATTCCGCAAAAAAATAGAACATGTCCCATTATTGTCTGCATTACGGACAAGGATAGGACTGTTCTATTAGGAGTCAGCTGTTCCGTTCCGCAAAATACGGAATGCACACGGACCTCATCCATATTTTTTTCCGGATCCGTTTTTTGAGGACCGCAAAATACATACAGTCATGTGAACAAGCCCTTATGGGGGATGTGCGGCTCTACAGTCTGACTCTGGCAGCACTGATTGTATAGTGTCGGACTGTGCAGGGACACCCCCCAACTGGTATCACTCAGCTGGACCTTCATTGCAGACTGTTGGTAAATCATACATAACTTCAAGAATGCAAAAAGAGAGGAGATTGTGGCTTCCACAAAAACAGCATATTGTTTATTAGCACCAGTAACACGTACACTCACCTAAAGAATTATTAGGAACACCATACTAATATGGTGTTGGACCCCCTTTTGCCTTCAGAACTGCCTTAATTCTACGTGGCATTGATTCAACAAGGTGCTGATAGCATTCTTTAGAAATGTTGGCCCATATTGATAGGATAGCATCTTGCAGTTGATGGAGATTTGAGGGATGCACATCCAGGACACGAAGCTCCCATTCCACCACATCCCAAAGATGCTCTATTGGGTTGAGATCTGGTGACTGTGGGGGCCATTTTAGTACAGTGAACTCATTGTCATGTTCAAGAAACCAAATTGAAATGATTCGAGCTTTGTGACATGGAGCATTTTTCCAGTCTTCAACAGTCCAATTTTGGTGAGCTAGTGCAAATTGTAGCCTCTTTTTCCTATTTGTAGTGGAGATGAGTGGTACCCGGTGGGGTCTTCTGCTGTTGTAGCCCATCCGCCTCAAGGTTGTGCGTGTTGTGGCTTCACAAATGCTTTGCTGCATACCTCGGTTGTAACGAGTGGTTATTTCAGTCAACGTTGCTCTTCTTTCAGCTTGAATCAGTCGGCCCATTCTCCTCTGACCTCTAGCATCCACAAGGCATTTTCGCCCACAGGACTTCCGCATACTGGATGTTTTTCCCTTTTCACACCATTCTTTGTAAACCTAAAAATGGTTGTGCGTGAAAATCCCAGTAACTGAGCAGATTGGGAAATACTCAGACCGGCCCGTCTGGCACCAACAACCATGCCTCGCTCAAAATAGCTTAAATCACCTTTCTTTCCCATTCTGACATTCAGTTTGGAGTTCGTATAGTTTGTATAGTTCGGGTTCGTACCGAATTTTGGGGTGTCCGTGACACGGACCCGAACCCGAACATTTTTTCGTAAAAGTCCGGGTTCGGGTTCGGTGTTCGGCGCTTTCTTGGTGCTTTTTGAAAGGCTGCAAAGCAGCCAATCAACAAGCGTCATACTACTTGCCCCAAGAGGCCATCACAGCCTTGCCTACTATTGGCATGGCTGTGATTGGCCAGTGCACCATGTGACCCAGCCTCTATTTAAGCTGGAGTCACGTAGCGCCGCACGTCACTCTGCTATGATCAGTATAGGGAGAGGTTGCAGCTGCGACGTTAGGGCGAGATTAGGCAGATTAACTCCTCCAAAAGACTTCATTCTGTGATCGATCTGCAGCTGTGGATCATTGAAGTGCTATTATTGACTTGCTCACTTTTTTGAGGCTGCCCAGAGCGTTTTTAGATCACTTTTTTTCTGGGGTGATCGGCGCCATTTTGTGACTTGTGGTGCGCCAGCACGAGCTATCACCAAGTGTATTTAACCATCGATAGTGTGGTTATTTTGTGCTATATCCTACATCAGCTGCAGGCTTAGCCTGTGTCACCGAAGTGCATTTAACCATCAACAGTCTGGTTATTTTTTGGCCATATACTACATCAGCTGCAGGCTGAGCCTGTGTCACCGAAGTGCATTTAACCATCAACAGTCTGGTTATTTTTTGGCCATATATTACATCAGGGGCAAGTTGAGCCTGTCACCCAGCGCCTAAAAAATAGACCTGACATTTCTATTCAACCAAATCTGCACAGTTTTAGCTGGTCAAGTTATTTGTAGTGACCGTAAAAGTACACTTTTTGTTCTGGGTTGAAAAAGCATTCCCAAATTTGCCATTCTCAAAATAACTAGTTTCTGGTATTTCAGGCCTACTTGAAATCTATCCCAAAAAGAAAATCTTCCATTGAAGTTATTGATAGTATCATTCAGAAAAACCTAAGACACACGCTAGCGTGCTGATAGAAGTGTCATTCTGTGATTAAACCTATAACTGTCACACAGCGCAAAAAAAAAACAGGTCTCACATCTCTATTCAACCAAATCTGCACAGTTTTAGCTGGTCAAGTTATTTGTAGCGACCGTCAAAGCAGACTTTTTGTTCTGGGTTGAAAAAGCATTCCCAAATTTGCCATTCTGAAAATAACTAGTTTGTGGTATTTCTGTCACGAGGGTATCAAGAGCCACGTCTGACTCCGTTATACCCGGGGTCAGGAAGTCGCAGCGGGTGGCTGCGCGCTCTATATCTAAAGATCACGTTGTTTCTTAGTGATTGTTTTCTGTGTTTGCCTTGCTATCCTTTTTGTCTCACTAAGGGATCCGTAGCTTCTCCTCCTCAGCTGTTTCTTGTCTGCCACTCCCAACCTCCTTATATTCTCCCCTCACACTTCTCTAGTTGCCAGTTTTAGAGCTTCCTGCCTGGACATCTATACTGACCCACTGGAGTTGTGAATCCTGGTTGTCGTTCCAGAGTGCTACCCTCCGGATCCCTGTTGGGCTTATTGTTGTCTCCTGTTGTCGCCCACCTGGGATTATATGTTGAGTCTGTGTTGTCTGTCCTCCCCTTGGTGTTTTCCCTTAGAGCTAGTGGTGCGGACTAGTGTTCCCATCGCCCTGTTCACTATCTAGGGCTCAGCTCAGGGAAAGCCAGGGCTTTAGGCACGTGATCGGCGTACGGGTGAGGAACCCGTCTAGGGACGTCAGGGCAGCCAGGTGCCAGCCGCCAGGTGAGTCAGGGGTCACCACCTTCCCTCTCACTTGGGCAGGGCCTTCCTCGTTCCCTCCCTCTGTGTCACGTATGTGATAGCCACGCCGACCGTGATATTATAACTGGCCATTACTTTTTGAGAAAAAAAATAAAAAAATAAAATTATATAATTTTTTATTTGTTGTTTTTTTTTCTCTACTTAGAATCCAATATGGATCCTATTGATGCCTTGGCAGAACAGCTTCAAAGCCTGTCTTTGGAGGTGGCAGGATTGAAGGCGTCTGTCCTCCAACAACAGCAGCAAATGCAGCAGACCGCACCCTCAGCGGTTGCTATGGGTAACCAGGTTGTCACAGAACCCAAGGTTGCTCTTCCCGACAGATTTTCTGGGGGAAGGGACAAATTTGCGACCTTCCGTGAGGCCTGCAAATTATATTTTAAGTTGCGCCCTTACTCCTCAGGTCATGAAGAACAGCGGGTAGGGATTGTCATTTCCCTGCTTCAGGGGGATCCGCAATCCTGGGCGTTCTCGTTACCCCCTGGTTCTCAGGCTCTTCGGTCAGTGGAGGGATTTTTTGGAGCTTTGGGTCTCATATATGATGACCATGACCGAGTCGCCCTGGCTGAGTCGAAGTTACGGAGACTCCTACAGGGAGATCGGTCAGCAGAGGAATATTGCTCAGAGTTCCGTAGGTGGGCTACGGATACTCAGTGGAACGACCCGGTTCTCAGGAGTCAGTTCTGCTCTGGGTTATCTGAAAGGGTTAAGGATGCACTGGCGCTGTATGAGACCCCCCTTTCCCTTGATGCTGTTATGTCCCTCTCTATCAGAATAGATAGACGTCTTAGGGAGAGATCGAAAATTCCCGAGCAATTGGTTACCTCTCCCAAGCAACAGTCAGCCTGTACTGACTTAGATGAGCCTATGCAGCTAGGCGGAACTTCTCGTCAGGTCCGCCCTCCCGTGGTTCGCCGTAGCGGGGGGGCTTGTTTTTTCTGTGGGGGGAAGGGTCATTTCATTAATGTCTGTCCCTCCTTTCTCAAAAACAAAAGACCGTCGGAAAACTACTAACCCCGGGCTGTGCGGAGGATGTCAGCCGGGGGGTATACGTTTCCTCCATACGAACATCTCAATTTGTGTTACCAGCGGTCATTGTTTTTGGTGTTAAGACGGAGTCTATTTCTTTTTTTCTAGACAGTGGAGCAGGGGTAAACTTGATTGATGCCCATTTTGCCCGCACTATGGGTTTGTCTCTCTGTACGCTGCAGAGACCTATTCCCGTATTCGCTATAGATTCTGCTCCTCTGTCTCAGAGAAACCTCACCCACATTGTTCATAATTTACACCTTCGGGTAGGGGACCACCATAATGAGTGTCTTTCATGTTACGTTCTGGAGGGCCTTCCCTCTCCGGTGGTATTGGGTCTTCCCTGGTTGGTAGCGCACAATCCAGTGGTGGATTGGCAGGCCAGGGAGATATTGGAGTGGAGTGAGCATTGCAGAGAGAATTGCTTAAATAACAATTGCTTAATCGCCTCCATAGCTTCCCTACCTACATTTATTTCGGACTTTGAGGACGTTTTTTCTGAAAAGGGTTGTCAGAAACTACCACCTCATCGTCCTTATGATTGCCCGGTTAACCTGATTCCCGGGGCAAAATTACCCAAGTCCAGGTTGTATAATCTTTCGGGTCCCGAGAGACAAGCCATGAAAGATTATATCTCCGAGAGTCTGGCTAAGGGACACATCAGACCCTCTTCTTCACCCGTGGTTGCAGGGTTTTTCTTTGTTAAAAAGAAAGATGGGGGCCTGCGTCCTTGCTTAGATTTCCGTGAGTTAAACCAGATAACCGTCCGTGACCCATACCCTCTTCCTCTCATTCCTGACCTTTTTAATCAGATTGCGGGTGCTAAGTGGTTCTCCAAACTTGATCTTAGGGGGGCCTACAATCTGATTCGTATCAAGGAAGGGGATGAGTGGAAGACAGCTTTTAACACCCCTGAGGGGCATTATGAAAATCTAGTTATGCCTTTCGGTCTGACCAATGCCCCTGCTGTCTTCCAACATTTCGTTAATGATATTTTTAGTCATCTCATCGACAGGTTTGTAGTCATATACCTAGATGATATCTTAATTTATTCGGCTGATCTGAAAACACATGAGGTGCATGTCAGGCAAGTACTGCAGGTCCTACGGACGAATAAATTATATGCGAAAATTGAAAAATGTGTCTTCGCCGTTCAGGAATTACAGTTCCTGGGATATCTATTATCTGCTTCAGGTTTCCGCATGGATCCTGGGAAGGTCCAGGCAATTTTAGATTGGGATCTTCCTGAGAACCTTAAAGCCCTACAACAGTTTTTGGGTTTCGCTAATTTCTATAGAAAGTTCATTAAAAATTATTCAGTGATCGTTAAACCCCTTACCGACATGACTAGGAAGGGGACGGATTTTTCCAAATGGTCTGACGCCGCTAAAAATGCATTTTCCTCTCTTAAGGAGAGGTTTACCTCGGCACCTGTTCTAATTCAACCTGATGTCTCCCAGCCTTTTATTGTCGAGGTAGATGCGTCAGAGGTGGGAGTGGGAGCTGTATTGTCTCAGGGTCCGTCTCCTGGCAAATGGCGTCCTTGCGATTTATTTTCCCAAAAATTATCTTCTGCGGAGAAGAATTATGATATTGGAAATAGGGAACTGTTGGCGATTAAACTGGCGCTTGAAGAGTGGCGTCACTTCTTAGAGGGGGCAATCCACCCCGTCACGGTGATTACGGATCACAAGAACCTTCTGTACCTAGAATCGGCTAAGCGTCTCACCCCTAGACAAGCTAGGTGGTCGCTATTCTTTACCAGATTTAACTTTGTAATCACCTATCGTCCTGGGGCAAAAAATACCAAGGCAGACGCATTATCTCGTAGTTTCCCTGGAGGGGGTAATGTTTGTGATCCGGTACCTATTTTACAAAGAGGAGTGGTTGTCTCTGCTGTACACTCTGTCCTAGAGGGAAAGGTGTTAGAGGCTCAGGGGGACGCCCCGGCCTCTTGCCCCTCAGAGAAATTGTTTGGACGGTTAAACCTGCGTCTTGAATTATTAAAAGAACATCATAATTCGGCACTTGCTGGACACCCGGGTAGTAAAGCAACCTTGGAGCTTTTATATCGTCGTTTTTGGTGGCCAAGGTTGCGTCAGGATGTAATGGATTTCGTGTCTACTTGTTCTACTTGTGCACGCGCGAAAGTCTCTCATACACGTCCAGCAGGGTCTTTATTGCCACTTTTCATCCCCAATAGGCCATGGACACATCTGTCAATGGATTTCATCACTGACTTACCGTTGTCGGCGGGTAAAACAGTTATCTTGGAAGTAGTAGACAGGTTTAGCAAAATGGTACACTTTATTGCGCTACCCGCACTTCCTAATGCTAAAACTCTCGCTCAGGTGTTTATCAGTGAAATCGTGAAGCTTCACGGGGTCCCTTCCGATGTGGTTTCGGATCGGGGAACCCAGTTTATTTCTAAGTTTTGGAAAGCTTTTTGTTCCCGTTTGGGGGTTCACTTGTCCTTTTCCTCAGCTTTCCATCCTCAGTCGAATGGACAGACTGAGCGTACCAACCAAAACCTAGAAACATATTTAAGGTGTTTTGTGTCTGAAAACCAAGAGTTGTGGTCATCACATTTAACGTTAGCTGAGTTTGCCATAAATAATCATTATCAGGAATCCACTGGCAAGTCACCATTCCTTGGTGCATACGGTTTTCATCCCCAATTTTGTACTTTCAAAGAGGGGGGGTCTTCTGGGGTTCCCGAAGAGGAAAGGTTTTCTTCATCTTTTTCATCGGTATGGCAGAAGGTGCAAGTTAACTTGAAAAAGATGAGTGGTAAATATAAATGCATGGCCGATAAGAAACGGTCGCCAGGTCCGGACCTAGGAGTGAATGACTATGTGTGGTTGTCTACTAGGAATATTAAGTTGAAGGTTCCTTCTTGGAAACTGGGTCCTAGGTTCATTGGTCCCTATAAAATAGTAGCCGTCATTAACCCTGTGGCTTTTCGCCTGGAGCTACCTCAGACTTTTAAGATCCATAACGTCTTCCATAAATCGTTACTCAAGAAGTATGTTCCACCTCTAGAACCATCGCCGCTGCCACCTCCTCCTGTCATTGTGGCTGGTAATCTGGAGTTTCAAATAGCCAGAATTGTTGATTCTTGTCGAGTCCGCCGCTCTCTTCAGTATCTGGTGCATTGGAGGGGTTACGGTCCCGAGGAAAGAATGTGGGTTCCAGCGTCAGAGGTAAACGCCAACAGGTTAATTCAGACTTTCCATGCCTCTCATCCGGAGAGACCTGGTCCTGAGTGTCCGGAGGCCCCTCGTGAAAGGGGGAGTACTGTCACGAGGGTATCAAGAGCCACGTCTGACTCCGTTATACCCGGGGTCAGGAAGTCGCAGCGGGTGGCTGCGCGCTCTATATCTAAAGATCACGTTGTTTCTTAGTGATTGTTTTCTGTGTTTGCCTTGCTATCCTTTTTGTCTCACTAAGGGATCCGTAGCTTCTCCTCCTCAGCTGTTTCTTGTATGCCACTCCCAACCTCCTTATATTCTCCCCTCACACTTCTCTAGTTGCCAGTTATAGAGCTTACTGCCTGGACATCTATACTGACCCACTGGAGTTGTGAATCCTGGTTGTCGTTCCAGAGTGCTACCCTCCGGATCCCTGTTGGGCTTATTGTTGTCTCCTGTTGTCGCCCACCTGGGATTATATGTTGAGTCTGTGTTGTCTGTGCTCCCCTTGGTGTTTTCCCTTAGAGCTAGTGGTGCGGACTAGTGTTCCCATCGCCCTGTTCACTATCTAGGGCTCAGTTCAGGGAAAGCCAGGGCTTTAGGCACGTGATCGGCGTACGGGTGAGGAACCCGTCTAGGGACGTCAGGGCAGCCAGGTGCCAGCCGCCAGGTGAGTCAGGGGTCACCACCTTCCCTCTCACTTGGGCAGGGCCTTCCTCGTTCCCTCCCTCTGTGTCACGTATGTGATAGCCACGCCGACCGTGATAATTTCAGGCCTACTTGAAATCTATCCCAAAAATAAAATCTTCCATTAAAGTTATTGATAGTATCATTCAGAAAAACCTAAGACACACGCTAGCGTGCTGATAGAAGTGTCATTCTGTGATTAAACCTATAACTGTCACACAGCGCAAAAAAAACAGGTCTCACATCTCTATTCAACCAAATCTGCACAGTTTTAGTTGGTCAAGTTATTTGTAGTGACCGTCAAAGCAGACTTTTTGTTCTGGGTTGAAAAAGCATTCCCAAATTTGCCATTCTGAAAATAACTAGTTTGTGGTATTTCAGGCCTACTTGAAATCTATCCCAAAAAGAAAATCTTACATTGAAGTTATTGATAGTATCATTCAGAAAAACCTAAGACACACGCTAGCGTGCTGATAGAAGTGTCATTCTGTGATTAAACCTATAACTGTCACACAGCGCAAAAAAAAACAGGTCTCACATCTCTATTCAACCAAATCTGCACAGTTTTAGCTGGTCAAGTTATTTGTAGTGACCGTCAAAGCAGACTTTTTGTTCTGGGTTGAAAAAGCATTCCCAAATTTGCCATTCTGAAAATAACTAGTTTGTGGCATTTCAGGCCTACTTGAAATCTATACCAAAAAGAAAATCTTACATTGAAGTTATTGATAGTATCATTCAGAAAAACCTAAGACACACGCTAGCGTGCTGATAGAAGTGTCATTCTGTGATTAAACCTATAACTGTCACACAGCGCAAAAAAAAACAGGTCTCACATCTCTATTCAACCAAATCTGCACAGTTTTAGCTGGTCAAGTTATTTGTAGTGACCGTCAAAGCAGACTTTTTGTTCTGGGTTGAAAAAGCATTCCCAAATTTGCCATTCTGAAAATAACTAGTTTGTGGTATTTCAGGCCTACTTGAAATCTATCCCAAAAAGAAAATCTGCCATTGAAGTTATTGATAGTATCAATCAGAAAAACCTAAGACACACGCTAGCGTGCTGATAGAAGTGTCATTCTGTGATTAAACCTATAACTGTCACACAGCGCAAAAAAAAACAGGTCTCACATCTCTATTCAACCAAATCTGCACAGTTTTAGCTGGTCAAGTTATTTGTAGTGACCGTCAAAGCAGACTTTTTGTTCTGGGTTGAAAAAGCATTCCCAAATTTGCCATTCTGAAAATAACTAGTTTGTGGTATTTCAGGCCTACTTGAAATCTATCCCAAAAAGAAAATCTGCCATTGAAGTTATTGATAGTATCATTCAGAAAAACCTAAGACACACGCTAGCGTGCTGATAGAAGTGTCATTCTGTGATTAAACCTATAACTGTCAAACAGCGCAAAAAAAAACAGGTCTCACATCTCTATTCAACCAAATCTGCACAGTTTTAGCTGGTCAAGTTATTTGTAGCGACCGTCAAAGCAGACTTTTTGTTCTGGGTTGAAAAAGCATTCCCAAATTTGCCATTCTCAAAATTGTGGTGAACGGGAACAATGAGAAAAACATCTAATAAAGGACGCGGACGTGGACATGGTCGTGGTGGTGTTAGTGGACCCTCTGGTGCTGGGAGAGGACGTGGCCGTTCTGCCACAGCCACACGTCCTAGTGAACCAACTACCTCAGGTCCCAGTAGCCGCCAGAATTTACAGGGATATTTGGTGGGGCCCAATGCCGTTCTAAGGATGGTAAGGCCTGAGCAGGTACAGGCATTAGTCAATTGGGTGGCCGACAGTGCATCCAGCACGTTCACATTATCTCCCACCCAGTCTTCTGCAGAAAGCGCACAGATGGCGCATGAAAACCAAGCCTATCAGTCTGTCACATCACCCCCATGCATATCAGGGAAACTGTCTGAGCCTCAAGTTATGCAGCAGTCTCTTATGCTGTTTGAAGACTCTGCTGCCAGGGTTTTCGAAGGGCATCCACCTAGCCCTTCACCAGGGGTGGAAGAGATAGAATGCACTAACGCACAACCACTTATGTTTCCTGATGATGAGGACATGGGAATACCACCTCAGCACGTCTCTGATGATGACGAAACACAGGTGCCAACTGCTGCGTCTTTCTGCAGTGTGCAGACTGAACAGGAGGTCAGGGGTCAAGACTGGGTGGAAGACGATGCAGGGGACGATGAGGTC
>NW_024400525.1:0-28219 GCF_905171765.1 Bufo bufo | reverse complement strand
GTTTGGCTGTTAACCCTTGCTTTATTACTGAAAAAAATATATTCAAATGGAAAATTTGGCAAAAAATTGAAATTCTTAAATTTCATCTCCATTTGCCAATAACTCTTGTGGAACACCTAAAGGGTTAACAAAGTTTGTAAAAATCAGTTTTGAATACCCTGAGGGGTGTAGTTTCTTACATAGGGTCACTTTTATTGAATTTCTACTCTAGGGGTGCATCAGGGGAGCTTAAAATGGAACATGGTGTAAATTAACCAGTCCAGCAAAATCTGCCTTCCAAAACCCACGTGGCGCTCCTTTCCTTCTGACCCCTGCCGTTTGCCTGTACAGTAGTTTATGACCATATATAGGGTGTTTTTGCAAACTACAGTATCAGGGCAATAAATATTGAGTTTTATTTGGCTGTTAACCCTTGCTTTGTTACTGGAAAAAATTGATTAAAATTGTAAATTTACAAAAAAAAAAAATTCGTAAATTTTAGCTCAATTTGCCAAAAACTTGAGGTGTGTAGTTTTTTAGATGGGGTCACATTTATGAAGTTTTTACTCTAGGGGTGCATCAAGGGGGCAACAAATGGAACATGGTGTAAATAAACCAGGCCAGCAAAATCTGCCTTTCAAAAACCATATGGCGCTCCTTTCCCTCTACGCCCTGCCGTGTGCATGTACAGTAGTTTACGACCACATATGGGGTGTTTCTGCAAACTACAGAATCAGGGCAATAAATATTGAGTTTTATTTGCTGTTAACCCTTGCTTTGTTACTGGAAAAAATGGATTAAAATGGCAAATTTACCCAAAAATTTAAATTCTTAAATTTTAGCTCAATTTGCCAATAACTCTTGTGGAACACCTAGAGGGTTAACAAAGTTTGTAAAATCAGTTTTGAATACCTTGAGGGGTGTAATTTCTTAGATGGGGTCACTTTTATGAAGTTTTTACTCCAGGGGTGCATCAGGGGGGCTTCATAATGGGACATGGTGTAAATAAACCAGTCCAGTAAAATCCGACTTCCAAAAATCACTTGGCGCTCCTTTCCCTCTACGCCCTACCGTGTGCCCGTACTGTAGCTTACGACCAAATATGGGTGTTTCTAAAAATTACAGAATCAGGGCAATAAATGATGCGTTTTGTTTGGCTGTTAACCCTTGCTTTGTTACTGGAAAAAATGGATTAAAATGTAAAATTTGCCAAAAAATCTAAATTCTTAAATTTAATCTCCATTTGCCAATATCTCTTGTAGAACACCTAAAAGGTTAACAAAGTTTGTAAAATCAGTTTTGAATACCTTAAGGGGTGTAGTTTCTTAGATAAGGTCACTTTTATGAAGTTTCTACTCTAGGGGTGCATCAGGGGGGCTTCAAATGGGACATGGTGTAAATAAACCAGTCCAGCAAATTCTGCCTTCCAAAAACCCCACAGCGACCTTTCCCTATATGCCCTACCGTGTGCCCGTACAGTAGTTTACGACCATATATGGTGTTTCTAAAAATTACAGAATCAGGGCAATAAATGATGTGTTTTGTTTGGCTGTTAACCCTTGCCTTGTTACTGGAAAAAATTGATTAAAATTCAAAATATGCTAAAAAATCTAAATTTAGAAATTTTATCTCCATTTGCCAATAACTCTTGTGGAACACCTAAAGGGTTAACAAAGTTTGTAAAATCAGTTTTGAATACCTTGAGGGGTGTAGTTTCTTAGATAGGGTCACTTTTATGGAGTTTCTACTCTAGGGGTGCATCAAGGGGGCAACAAATGGAACATGGTGTAAATAAACCAGTCCAGCAAATTCTGCCTTCCAAAAACCACACGGCGCTCCGTTCCCTCTACGCCCTGCCGTGTGCATGTACAGTAGTTTACGACCACATATGGGGTGTTTCTGCAAACTACAGAATCAGGGCAATAAATATTGAGTTTTATATGGCTGTTAACCCTTGCTTTGTTACTGGAAAAAATTGATTAAAATGGAAAATTTGCCAAATAATTGAAATTCTTATATTTAATCTCTATTTGCCAATAACTCTTGTGGAACACCTAAAGGGTTAACAAAGTCAGTAAAATCTGTTTTGAATACATTAAGGGTGTAGTTTCTTAGATAGGGTCACTTTTATGGAGTTTCTACTCTAGGGGTGCATCAGGGGGGCTTAAAATGGGACATGGTGTAAATAAACCAGTCCAGCAAAATCTGCCTTCCAAAAACCACATGGCGCTCCTTTCCCTTTATGCCCTATCGTGTGCCCGTACAGTAGTTTACGACCATATATGGTGTTTCTAAAAATTACAAAATCAGGGCAATAAATGATTTGTTTTGTGTGGCTGTTAACCCTTACTTTGTTACTGGAAAAAATGTATTAAAATAAAAAATATGCCAAAAAATCTAAATTCTTAAATTTTATCTCCATTTGCCATTAACTCTTGTGGAACACCTAAAGGGTTAACGATGTTTGTAAAATCAGTTTTGAATACCTTGAGGGGTGTAGTTTCTTAGATAGGGTCACTTTTATGGAGTTTCTACTCTAGGGGTGCATCAAGGGGGCAACAAATGGAACATGGTGTAAATAAACCAGTCCAGCAAATTCTGCCTTCCAAAAACCACACGGCGCTCCGTTCACTCTGCGCTTTGCCGTGTGCATGTACAGTAGTTTACGACCACATATGGGGTGTTTTTGCAAACTACAGAATCAGGGCAATAAATATTGAGTTTTGTCTGGCTGTTAACCCTTGCTTTGTTACTGGAAAAAATGGATTAAAATGGAAAATTTGCCCAAAAATTTAAATTCTTAAATTTAATCTCCATTTGCCAATAACTCTTGTGGAACACCTAAAGGGTTAACAAAGTTTGTAAAATCAGTTTTGAATACCTTAAGGGGTTTAGATTCTTAGATGGGGTCACTTTTATGGAGTTTCTACTCTAGGGGTGCATCAGGGGGGCTTCAAATGGGACATGGTGTAAATAAACCAGTCCAGCAAAATCTGACTTCCAAAAACCACATGGCGCTCCTTTCCCTCTACGCCCTACCGTGTGCCCGTACAGTAGTTTACGACCATATATGGGTGTTTCTACAAACTACAGAATCAGGGCAATAAATATTGATTTTATTTGGCTGTTAACCCTTGCTTTGTTACTGGAAAAAATTGATTAAAATGGAAAATTTGCCAAAAAATTGAAATTTTTTAATTTAATCTACATTTGCAAATAACTCTTGTGGAACACCTAAAGGGTTAACAAAGTTTGTAAAATCGGTTTTAATTACCTTGGTTATAATCGGTTACAGAATCAGGGCAATAAATGATGTGTTTTGTTTGGCTGTTAACCCTTGCCTTGTTACTGGAAAAAATTGATTAAAATAAAAAATATGCTAAAAAATCTAAATTTTGAAATTTTATCTCCATTTGCCATTAACTTTTGTGGGACACATAAAGGGTTTATGACGTTTGTAAAATCAATTTTGAATACCTTGAGGGGTGTAGTTTCCTAGATAGGGTCACTTTTGTGGAGTTTCTACTCTAGGGGTGCATCAAGGGGGCAACAATTGGAACATGGTGTAAATAAACCAGTCCAGCAAAATCTGCCTTCCAAAAACCACACGGCGCTCCGTTCCCTCTACGCCCTGCCGTGTGCCTATACAGTAGTTTACGACCACATATGGGGTGTTTTTGAAAACTACAGAATCAGGGCAATAAATATTGAGTTTTGTCTGGCTATTAACCCTTGCTTTGTTACTGGAAAAAATGGATTAAAATGGAAAATTTGCCCAAAAATTTTAATTCT
Organism: Bufo bufo; assembly: GCF_905171765.1. Classification (NCBI taxonomy): domain Eukaryota; kingdom Metazoa; phylum Chordata; class Amphibia; order Anura; family Bufonidae; genus Bufo; species Bufo bufo. Next base: position 24,448 of record NW_024400525.1, on the reverse strand, counting down.
TAAAATTAATCTCCATTTGCCAATAACTCTTGTGGAACACCTAAAAGGTTAACAAAGTTTGTAAAATCAGTTTTGAATACCTTGAGGGGTGTAGTTTCTTAGATGTGGTCACTTTTATGAAGTTTCTACTCTAGGGGTGCATCAGGGGGGCTTCAAATGGGACATGGTGTAAATAAACCAGTCCAGCAAAATCTGACTTCCAAAAACCACATGGCGCTCCTTTCCCTCTACGCCCTACCGTGTGCCCGTACAGTAGTTTATGACCATATATGGGTGTTTCTACAAACTACAGAATCAGGGTAATAAATATTGAATTTTATATGGCTGTTAACCCTTGCTTTGTTACTGGAAAAAATTGATTAAAATGGAAAATTTGCCAAATAATTGAAATTCTTATATTTAATCTCTATTTGCCAATAACTCTTGTGGAACACCTAAAGGGTTAACAAAGTCAGTAAAATCTGTTTTGAATACCTTGGTTATAATCGGTTATAGAATCAGGGCAATAAATGATGTGTTTTGTTTGGCTGTTAACCCTTGCCTTGTTACTGGAAAAAATTGATTAAAATAAAAAATATGCTAAAAAATCTAAATTTGAAATTTTATCTCCATTTGCCATTAACTTTTGTGGAACACATAAAGGGTTAATGACGTTTGTAAAATCAGTTTTGAATACCTTGAGGGGTGTAGTTTCCTAGATAGGGTCACTTTTATGGAGTATATACTCTAGGGGTGCATCAAGGGGGCAACAATTGTAACATGGTGTAAATAAACCAGTCCAGCAAAATCTGCCTTACAAAAACCACACGGCGCTCTGTTCCCTCTACGCCCTTCCGTGTGCCTGTACAGTAGTTTACGACCATATATGGTGTTTCTAAAAATTACAAAATCAGGGCAATAAATGATTTGTTTTGTGTGGCTGTTAACCCTTACTTTGTTACTGGAAAAAATGTATTAAAATAAAAAATATGCCAAAAAATCTAAATTCTAAAATTTTATCTCCATTTGCCATTAACTCTTGTGGAACACCTAAAGGGTTAACAAAGTTTGTAAAATCAGTTTTGAATACCTTGATGGGTGTAGTTTCTTAGATAGGGTTACTTTTATGGAGTTTCTACTCTAGGGGTGCATCAAGGGGGCAATAAATGGAACATGGTGTAAATAAACCAGTCCAGCAAATTCTGCCTTCCAAAAACCACACGGCGCTCCGTTCCCTCTACGCCCTCCCGTGTGCATGTACAGTAGTTTACGACCACATATGGGGTGTTTCTGCAAACTACAGAATCAGGGTAATAAATATAGAATTTTATATGGCTGTTAACCCTTGCTTTGTTACTGGAAAAAAATGGATTAAAATTGAAAATTTGCCCAAAAATTTAAATTCTTAAATTTTATCTCCATTTGCCAATAACTCTTGTGGAAAACCTAAAGGGTTAACCAAGTTTGTAAAATCAGTTTTGAATACCTTGAGCGGTGTAGTTTTTTTAGATGGGGTCACTTTTATGGAGTTTCTACTCTAGGGGTGCATCAGGGGGGCTTCAAATGGGACATGGTGTAAATAAACCAGTCCAGCAAAATCTGCCTTCCAAAAACCACACGGCGCTCCTTTCCTTCTACGCCCTGCCGTGTGCCTATATAGTAGTTTACGACCACATATGGGGTGTTTCTGCAAACTACAGAATCAGGGCAATAAATATTGAGCTTTGTTTGGCTGTTAACCCTTGCTTTATTACTGAAAAAAATATATTCAAATGGAAAATTTGGCAAAAAATTGAAATTCTAAAATTTCATCTCCATTTGCCAATAACTCTTGTGGAACACCTAAAGGGTTAACAAAGTTTGTAAAAATCAGTTTTGAATACCCTGAGGGGTGTAGTTTCTTACATAGGGTCACTTTTATTGAATTTCTACTCTAGGGGTGCATCAGGGGGGCTTAAAATGGAACATGGTGTAAATTAACCAGTCCAGCAAAATCTGCCTTCCAAAACCCACGTGGCGCTCCTTTCCTTCTGACCCCTGCCGTTTGCCTGTACAGTAGTTTATGACCATATATAGGGTGTTTTTGCAAACTACAGTATCAGGGCAATAAATATTGAGTTTTATTTGGCTGTTAACCCTTGCTTTGTTACTGGAAAAAATTGATTAAAATTGTAAATTTACAAAAAAAATAAAATTCTTAAATTTTAGCTCAATTTGCCAAAAACTTGAGGTGTGTAGTTTTTTAGATGGGGTCACATTTATGAAGTTTTTACTCTAGGGGTGCATCAAGGGGGCAACAAATGGAACATGGTGTAAATAAACCAGTCCAGCAAAATCTGCCTTTCAAAAACCATATGGCGCTCCTTTCCCTCTACGCCCTGCCGTGTGCATGTACAGTAGTTTACGACCACATATGGGGTGTTTCTGCAAACTACAGAATCAGGGCAATAAATATTGAGTTTTATTTGCTGTTAACCCTTGCTTTGTTACTGAAAAAAAATGGATTAAAATGGCAAATTTACCCAAAAATTTAAATTCTTAAATTTTAGCTCAATTTGCCAATAACTCTTGTGGAACACCTAGAGGGTTAACAAAGTTTGTAAAATCAGTTTTGAATACCTTGAGGGGTGTAATTTCTTAGATGGGGTCACTTTTATGAAGTTTTTACTCCAGGGGTGCATCAGGGGGGCTTCATAATGGGACATGGTGTAAATAAACCAGTCCAGTAAAATCCGACTTCCAAAAAAATAACTTGGCGCTCCTTTCCCTCTACGCCCTACCGTGTGCCCGTACTGTAGCTTACGACCAAATATGGGTGTTTCTAAAAATTACAGAATCAGGGCAATAAATGATGCGTTTTGTTTGGCTGTTAACCCTTGCTTTGTTACTGGAAAAAATGGATTAAAATTTAAAATTTGCCAAAAAATCTAAATTCTTAAATTTAATCTCCATTTGCCAATATCTCTTGTAGAACACCTAAAAGGTTAACAAAGTTTGTAAAATCAGTTTTGAATACCTTAAGGGGTGTAGTTTCTTAGATAAGGTCACTTTTATGAAGTTTCTACTCTAGGGGTGCATCAGGGGGGCTTCAAATGGGACATGGTGTAAATAAACCAGTCCAGCAAATTCTGCCTTCCAAAAACCCCACAGCGACCTTTCCCTATATGCCCTACCGTGTGCCCGTACAGTAGTTTACGACCATATATGGTGTTTCTAAAAATTACAGAATCAGGGCAATAAATGATGTGTTTTGTTTGGCTGTTAACCCTTGCCTTGTTACTGGAAAAAATTGATTAAAATTCAAAATATGCTAAAAAATCTAAATTTAGAAATTTTATCTCCATTTGCCAATAACTCTTGTGGAACACCTAAAGGGTTAACAAAGTTTGTAAAATCAGTTTTGAATACCTTGAGGGGTGTAGTTTCTTAGATGGGGTCATTTTTATGGAGTTTCTACTCTAGGGGTGCATCAGGGGGGCTTCAAATGGGACATGGTGTAAATAAACCAGTCCAGCAAAATCTGCCTTTCAAAAACCACACGGCGCTCCTTTCCCTCTACGCCCTGCCGTGTGCCTGTACAGTAGTTTACGACCACATATGGGGTGTTTCTGCAAACTACAGAATCAGGGCAATAAATATTGAGTTTTGTTTGGCTGTTAACCCTTGCTTTGTTACTGGAAAAAATGGATTAAAATGTAAAATTTGCCAAAAAATTGAAATTCTTAAACTTAATCTCCATTTGCCAATAACTTTTGTGGAACACCTAAAGGGTTAACAAAGTTTGTAAAACCAGTTTTGAATACCTTGAGGGGTGTAGTTTCTTAGATAGGGTCAGTTATAAGGCGTTTCTACTCTAGGGGTGCATTAGGGGGGCTTCAAATGGGACATGGTGTAAATAAACCAGTCCAGCAAAATCTGCCTTCCAAAAACCACATGGCGCTCCTTTCCCTTTATGCCCTATCGTGTGCCCGTACAGTAGTTTACGACCATATATGGTGTTTCTAAAAATTACAAAATCAGGGCAATAAATGATTTGTTTTGTGTGACTGTTAACCCTTACTTTGTTACTGGAAAAAAATTATTAAAATAAAAAATATGCCAAAAAATCGAAATTAAGAAATTTTATCTCCATTTGCCATTAACTCTTGTGGAACACCTAAAGGGTTAACGATGTTTGTAAAATCAGTTTTGAATACCTTGAGGGGTGTAGTTTTTAGATAGGGTCACTTTATGGAGTTTCTACTCTAGGGGTGCATCAAGGGGGCAACAAATGGAACATGGTGTAAATAAACCAGTCCAGCAAATTCTGCCTTCCAAAAACCACACGGCGCTCCGTTCCCTCTGCGCATTGCCGTGTGCATGTACAGTAGTTTACGACCACATATGGGGTGTTTCTGCAAACTACAGAATCAGGGCAATAAATATTGAGTTTTATTTGGCTGTTAACCCTTGCTTTGTTACTGAAAAACATTAATTAAAATGGAAAATTTACCAAAAAATTTAAATTCTTACATTTTATCTCCATTTGCCAATAACTCTTGTGGAACACCTAAAGGGTTAACAAAGTTTATAAATTCAGTTTTGAATACATTGAGGGGTGTAGTTTCTTATATGGGGTCACTGTTATGAAGATTTTACTCTAGGGGTGCATCAGGGGGGCTTCAAATGGGACATGGTGTAAATAAACCAGTCTAGCAAAATCCGACTTCCAAAAATCACGTGGCGCTCCTTTCCCTCTACGCCCTACCGTGTGCCCGTACTGTAGCTTACGACTATATATGGGTGTTTCTAAAAATTACAGAATCAGGGCAATAAATGATGCATTTTGTTTGGCTGTTAACCCTTGCTTTGCTACTGGAAAAAATGGATTAAAGTTGAAAATTTGCTAAAAAATCTAAATTTTTTAATTTAATCTACATTTGCAAATAACTCTTGTGGAACACCTAAAGGGTTAACAAAGTTTGTAAAATCGGTTTTAATTACCTTGGTTATAATCGGTTACAGAATCAGGGCAATAAATGATGTGTTTTGTTTGGCTGTTAACCCTTGCCTTGTTACTGGAAAAAATTGATTAAAATAAAAAATATGCTAAAAAATCTAAATTTTGAAATTTTATCTCCATTTGCCATTAACTTTTGTGGGACACATAAAGGGTTTATGACGTTTGTAAAATCAATTTTGAATACCTTGAGGGGTGTAGTTTCCTAGATAGGGTCACTTTTGTGGAGTTTCTACTCTAGGGGTGCATCAAGGGGGCAACAATTGGAACATGGTGTAAATAAACCAGTCCAGCAAAATCTGCCTTCCAAAAACCACACGGCGCTCCGTTCCCTCTACGCCCTGCCGTGTGCCTGTACAGTAGTTTACGACCACATATGGGGTGTTTCTGCAAACTATAGATTCAGGGCAATAAAAATTGTGTTTTATTTGGCTGTTACCGCTTGTTTTCTTACTGGAAAATATGGAATAAAATGGAAAATTTGGCAAAAAATTTACATTCTTAAATTTCATCTCCATTTGCCAATAACTCTTGTGGAACACCTAGTTTCTTATATGGGGTCACTTTTATAAAGATTTTACTCTAGGGGTGCATCAGGGGGGCTTCAAATGGGACATGGTGTAAATAAACCAGTCCAGCAAAATCCGACTTCCAAAAATCACGTGGCACTCCTTTCCCTCTACGCCCTATCGTGTGCCCGTACTGTAGCTTACGACTATATATGGGTGTTTCTAAAAATTACAGAATTAGGGCAATAAATGATGCATTTTGTTTGGCTGTTAACCCTTGCTTTGTTACTGGAAAAAATGGATTAAAGTTGAAAATTTGCCAAAAAATCGAAATTTTTTAATTTAATCTCCATTTGCAAATAACTCTTGTGGAACACCTAAAGGGTTAACAAAGTTTGTAAAATCGGTTTTGAATACCTTGGTTATAATCGGTTATAGAATCAGGGCAATAAATGATGTGTTTTGTTTGGCTGTTAACCCTTGCCTTGTTACTGGAAAAAATTGATTAAAATAAAAAATATGCTAAAAAATCTAAATTTGAAATTTTATCTCCATTTGCCATTAACTTTTGTGGAACACATAAAGGGTTAATGACGTTTGTAAAATCAGTTTTGAATACCTTGAGGGGTGTAGTTTCCTAGATAGGGTCACTTTTATGGAGTATATACTCTAGGGGTGCATCAAGGGGGCAACAATTGTAACATGGTGTAAATAAACCAGTCCAGCAAAATCTGCCTTACAAAAACCACACGGCGCTCTGTTCCCTCTACGCCCTTCCGTGTGCCTGTACAGTAGTTTACGACCATATATGGTGTTTCTAAAAATTACAAAATCAGGGCAATAAATGATTTGTTTTGTGTGGCTGTTAACCCTTACTTTGTTACTGGAAAAAATGTATTAAAATAAAAAATATGCCAAAAAATCTAAATTCTAAAATTTTATCTCCATTTGCCATTAACTCTTGTGGAACACCTAAAGGGTTAACAAAGTTTGTAAAATCAGTTTTGAATACCTTGAGGGGTGTAGTTTCTTAGATAGGGTTACTTTTATGGAGTTTCTACTCTAGGGGTGCATCAAGGGGGCAATAAATGGAACATGGTGTAAATAAACCAGTCCAGCAAATTCTGCCTTCCAAAAACCACACGGCGCTCCGTTCCCTCTACGCCCTCCCGTGTGCATGTACAGTAGTTTACGACCACATATGGGGTGTTTCTGCAAACTACAGAATCAGGGTAATAAATATAGAATTTTATATGGCTGTTAACCCTTGCTTTGTTACTGGAAAAAAATGGATTAAAATTGAAAATTTGCCCAAAAATTTAAATTCTTAAATTTTATCTCCATTTGCCAATAACTCTTGTGGAAAACCTAAAGGGTTAACCAAGTTTGTAAAATCAGTTTTGAATACCTTGAGCGGTGTAGTTTTTTTAGATGGGGTCACTTTTATGGAGTTTCTACTCTAGGGGTGCATCAGGGGGGCTTCAAATGGGACATGGTGTAAATAAACCAGTCCAGCAAAATCTGCCTTCCAAAAACCACACGGCGCTCCTTTCCTTCTACGCCCTGCCGTGTGCCTATATAGTAGTTTACGACCACATATGGGGTGTTTCTGCAAACTACAGAATCAGGGCAATAAATATTGAGCTTTGTTTGGCTGTTAACCCTTGCTTTATTACTGAAAAAAATATATTCAAATGGAAAATTTGGCAAAAAATTGAAATTCTAAAATTTCATCTCCATTTGCCAATAACTCTTGTGGAACACCTAAAGGGTTAACAAAGTTTGTAAAAATCAGTTTTGAATACCCTGAGGGGTGTAGTTTCTTACATAGGGTCACTTTTATTGAATTTCTACTCTAGGGGTGCATCAGGGGGGCTTAAAATGGAACATGGTGTAAATTAACCAGTCCAGCAAAATCTGCCTTCCAAAACCCACGTGGCGCTCCTTTCCTTCTGACCCCTGCCGTTTGCCTGTACAGTAGTTTATGACCATATATAGGGTGTTTTTGCAAACTACAGTATCAGGGCAATAAATATTGAGTTTTATTTGGCTGTTAACCCTTGCTTTGTTACTGGAAAAAATTGATTAAAATTGTAAATTTACAAAAAAAATTAAATTCTTAAATTTTAGCTCAATTTGCCAAAAACTTGAGGTGTGTAGTTTTTTAGATGGGGTCACATTTATGAAGTTTTTACTCTAGGGGTGCATCAAGGGGGCAACAAATGGAACATGGTGTAAATAAACCAGTCCAGCAAAATCTGCCTTTCAAAAACCATATGGCGCTCCTTTCCCTCTACGCCCTGCCGTGTGCATGTACAGTAGTTTACGACCACATATGGGGTGTTTCTGCAAACTACAGAATCAGGGCAATAAATATTGAGTTTTATTTGCTGTTAACCCTTGCTTTGTTACTGAAAAAAAATGGATTAAAATGGCAAATTTACCCAAAAATTTAAATTCTTAAATTTTAGCTCAATTTGCCAATAACTCTTGTGGAACACCTAGAGGGTTAACAAAGTTTGTAAAATCAGTTTTGAATACCTTGAGGGGTGTAATTTCTTAGATGGGGTCACTTTTATGAAGTTTTTACTCCAGGGGTGCATCAGGGGGGCTTCATAATGGGACATGGTGTAAATAAACCAGTCCAGTAAAATCCGACTTCCAAAAATCACTTGGCGCTCCTTTCCCTCTACGCCCTACCGTGTGCCCGTACTGTAGCTTATGACCAAATATGGATGTTTCTAAAATTTACAGAATCAGGGCAATAAATGATGCGTTTTGTTTGGCTGTTAACCCTTGCTTTGTTACTGGAAAAAATGGATTAAAATTTAAAATTTGCTAAAAAATCTAAATTCTTAAATTTAATCTCCATTTGCCAATATCTCTTGTGGAACACCTAAAGGGTTAACAAAGTTTGTAAAATCAGTTTTGAATACCTTGAGGGGTGTAGTTTCTTAGATGGGGTCATTTTTATGGAGTTTCTACTCTAGGGGTGCATCAGGGGGGCTTCAAATGGGACATGGTGTAAATAAACCAATCCAGCAAAATCTGCCTTTCAAAAACCACACGGCGCTCCTTTCCTTCTACGCCCTGCCGTTTGCCTGTATAGTAGTTTACGACCACATTAGGGGTGTTTCTGCAAACTACAGAATCAGGGCAATAAATATTGAGTTTTGTTTGGCTGTTAACCCTTGCTTTATTACTGGAAAAAATGGATTAAAATGGAAAATTAGCAAAAAAAATTTAATTCTTAACTTTCATCTCCATTTACCAATAACTTTTGTGGAACACCTAATGACTTAACAAAGTTTGTAAAATCAGTTTTGAATACCTTAAAGGGGTTTAGTTTCTTATATAGTGTCACTTTTATGGAGTTTCTACTCTAGGGGTGCATTAGGGGGGCTTCAAATGGGACATGGTGTAAATAAACCAGTCCAGCAGAATCTGCCTTCCAAAAACCACACAGCGCTTCTTTCCCTTTATGCCCTACCGTGTGCCCGTACAGTAGTTTACGACCATATATGGTGTTTCTAAAAATTACAGAATCAGGGAAATAAATGATGTGTTTTGTTTGGCTGTTAACTCTTGCCTTGTTACTGGAAAAAATGTATTAAAATAAAAAAATATGCTAAAAAATCAAAATTTAGAAATTTGATCTCCATTTGCCATTAACTTTTGTGGAACACATAAAGGGTTAACGATTTTTATAAAATCAGTTTTGAATACCTTGAGGGGTGTATTTTCCTAGATAGGGTCACTTTTATGGAGTTTTTACTCTAGGGGTGCATCAAGGGGGCAACAAATGGAACATGGTGGAAATAAACCAGTCCAGCAAAATCTTCCTTCCAAAAACCACACGGCGCTCCGTTCCCTAAACGCCCTGCCGTGTGCCTGTACAGTAGTTTACGACCACATATGGGGTGTTTCTGCAAACTACAGAATCAGGGCAATAAATATTGAGTTTTATTTGGCTGTTAACCCTTTCTTTTTTACTGAAAAAAATGGCTTAAAATGGAAAATGTACCTAAAAATTAAAATTCTTAAATTTTATCTCCATTTGCCAATAACTCTTGTGGAACACCTAAAGGGTTAACCAAGTTTGTAAATTCAGTTTTGAATACATTGAGGGGTGTAGTTTCTTATATGGGGTCACTGTTATGAAGATTTTACTCTAGGGGTGCATCAGGGGGGCTTCAAATGGGACATGGTGTAAATAAACCAGTCTAGCAAAATCCGACTTCCAAAAATCACGTGGCGCTCCTTTCCCTCTACGCCCTACCGTGTGCCCGTACTGTAGCTTACGACTATATATGGGTGTTTCTAAAAATTACAGAATCAGGGCAATAAATGATGCATTTTGTTTGGCTGTTAACCCTTGCTTTGCTACTGGAAAAAATGGATTAAAGTTGAAAATTTGCTAAAAAATCTAAATTTTTTAATTTAATCTACATTTGCAAATAACTCTTGTGGAACACCTAAAGGGTTAACAAAGTTTGTAAAATCGGTTTTAATTACCTTGGTTATAATCGGTTACAGAATCAGGGCAATAAATGATGTGTTTTGTTTGTCTGTTAACCCTTGCCTTGTTACTGGAAAAAATTGATTAAAATAAAAAATATGCTAAAAAATCTAAATTTTGAAATTTTATCTCCATTTGCCATTAACTTTTGTGGGACACATAAAGGGTTTATGACGTTTGTAAAATCAATTTTGAATACCTTGAGGGGTGTAGTTTCCTAGATAGGGTCACTTTTGTGGAGTTTCTACTCTAGGGGTGCATCAAGGGGGCAACAATTGGAACATGGTGTAAATAAACCAGTCCAGCAAAATCTGCCTTCCAAAAACCACACGGCGCTCCGTTCCCTCTACGCCCTGCCGTGTGCCTGTACAGTAGTTTACGACCACATATGGGGTGTTTCTGCAAACTATAGATTCAGGGCAATAAAAATTGTGTTTTATTTGGCTGTTACCGCTTGTTTTCTTACTGGAAAATATGGAATAAAATGGAAAATTTGGCAAAAAATTTACATTCTTAAATTTCATCTCCATTTGCCAATAACTCTTGTGGAACACCTAGTTTCTTATATGGGGTCACTTTTATAAAGATTTTACTCTAGGGGTGCATCAGGGGGGCTTCAAATGGGACATGGTGTAAATAAACCAGTCCAGCAAAATCCGACTTCCAAAAATCACGTGGCACTCCTTTCCCTCTACGCCCTATCGTGTGCCCGTACTGTAGCTTACGACTATATATGGGTGTTTCGAAAAATTACAGAATTAGGGCAATAAATGATGCATTTTGTTTGGCTGTTAACCCTTGCTTTGTTACTGGAAAAAATGGATTAAAGTTGAAAATTTGCCAAAAAATCGAAATTTTTTAATTTAATCTCCATTTGCAAATAACTCTTGTGGAACACCTAAAGGGTTAACAAAGTTTGTAAAATCGGTTTTGAATACCTTGGTTATAATCGGTTATAGAATCAGGGCAATAAATTATGTGTTTTGTTTGGCTGTTAACCCTTGCCTTGTTACTGGAAAAAATTGATTAAAATAAAAAATATGCTAAAAAATCTAAATTTGAAATTTTATCTCCATTTGCCATTAACTTTTGTGGAACACATAAAGGGTTAATGACGTTTGTAAAATCAGTTTTGAATACCTTGAGGGGTGTAGTTTCCTAGATAGGGTCACTTTTATGGAGTATATACTCTAGGGGTGCATCAAGGGGGCAACAATTGTAACATGGTGTAAATAAACCAGTCCAGCAAAATCTGCCTTACAAAAACCACACGGCGCTCTGTTCCCTCTACGCCCTTCCGTGTGCCTGTACAGTAGTTTAGGACCACATATGGGGTGTTTCTGCAAACTATAGATTCAGGGCAATAAAAATTGCGTTTTATTTGGCTGTTACCCCTTGTTTTCTTACTGGAAAATATGGAATAAAATGGAAAATTTGGCAAAAAATTGACATTCTTAAATTTCATCTCCATTTGCCAATAACTCTTGTGGAACACCTAGTTTCTTATATGAAGATTTTACTCTAGGGGTGCATCAGGGGGGCTTCAAATGGGACATGGTGTAAATAAACCAGTCCAGCAAAATCCGACTTCCAAAAATCACGTGGCGCTCCTATCCCTCTACGCCCTACCGTGTGCCCGTACTGTAGCTTACCACTATATATGGGTGTTTCTAAAAATTACAGAATCAGGGAAATAAATGATGCATTTTGTTTGGCTGTTAACCCTTGCTTTGTTACTGGAAAAAATGGATTAAAGTTGAAAATTTGCCAAAAAATCGAAACTTTTTAATTTAATCTACATTTGCAAATAACTCTTGTGGAACACCTAAAGGGTTAACAAAGTTTGTAAAATCGGTTTTGAATACCTTGGTTATAATCGGTTACAGAATCAGGGCAATAAATGATGTGTTTTGTTTGGCTGTTAACCCTTGCCTTGTTACTGGAAAAAAATTGATTAAAATAAAAAATATGCTAAAATATCTAAATTTAGAAATTTTATCTCCATTTGCCATTAACTTTTGTGGAACACATAAACGGTTAACGACGTTTGTAAAATCATTTTTGAATACCTTGAGGGGTGTAGTTTCCTAGATAGGGTTACTTTTATGGAGTTTCTACTCTAGGGGTGCATCAAGGGGGCAACAAATGGAACATGGTGTAAATAAACCAGTCCAGCCAAATCTGCCTTCCAAAAACCACACGGCGCTCCGTTCCCTCTACGCTCTGCCGTGTGCCTGTACAGTAGTTTACGACCACATATGGGGTGTTTCTGCAAACTACAGAATCAGGGCAATAAATATTGAGTTTTATTTGGAAATTTACCTAAAAATTTAAATTCTTAAATTTTATCTCCATTTGCCAATAACTCTTGGGGAACACCTAAAGGGTTAACCAAGTTTATAAATTCAGTTTTGAATACATTGAGGGGTGTAGTTTCTTAGATGGGGTCACTTTTATGAAGTTTTTACTCTAGGGGTGCATCAGGGGGGCTTCAAATGGGACATGGTGTAAATAAACCAGTCCAGCAAAATCTGCCTTCCAAAAACCACATGGCGCTCCTTTCCCTCTACTAGTTTACGACCATATATGGTGTTTCTAAAAATTACAGAATCAGGGCAATAAATGATGCATTTTGTTTGGCTGTTAACCCTTGCTTTGTTACTTGAAAAAATTGATTTAAATGGAAAATTTGCCAAAAAATTGAAATTCTGAAATTTTATCTCCATTTGCCATTAACTCTTGTGGAACACCTAAAGGGTTAACGACATTTGTAAAATCAGTTTTGAATACCTTGAGGGGTGTATTTTCTAGAATGGGGTCATTTTTGGGTGGTTTCTATTATGTAAGCTTTTCCAAAGTGACTACAGGCCTGTACTGGTCCTTAAAAATTGGGTTTTTGAAAATTTCTGAATAATTTCAAAATTTCCTTCTAAACTTCTGAGCCTTGTAACATCCCCAAAAAATAAAATTGCATTCCCAAAATGATCCAGACATGAAGTAAACATATAATGAATGTAAAGTAATAACCTCTTTTGGAGGTATTACTTTGTATTATAGAAGTAGAGAAATTGAAACTTGGAAATTTGCTAATTTTTCCAAATTTTGGGTAAATTTGGTATTTTTTTATAAATAAAAATGATTTTTTTTGTTTACTCCATTCTACCAGTGTCATGAAGTACATTATGTGACGAAAAAACTGTCTTAGAATGGCCTGGATAAGTAAAAGCGTTTTTAAAGTTATGCACACTTAAAGTGACATTGGTCAGATTTGCAAAAAATGGCCTGGTCCTTAAAGAGCCTGGCTATGAGCTGAGCGCTGTGATTGGCCAGCGCTACAGCATAGGAGAAAGAGACGCCGGCAGGTTCCCCCAGGTGGAGCTTAACTATGAAGATACCGGAGGCTATAACGGGAGAACGGAGCGGCACCCGGGGATAACAGTAAGTGCAGGGAGATCCCTGGGCGCCGCTCTACACGTCTGTATAGTTAGTTTAGATGCTTTATTCTGGTGAAAGGACATCTTTAAGGTGAAATATGGCCGTGTCCTTAAGGGGTTAAAAAGTTAAAATGTTGTTAAAAGTTTGATTGAAATAGCTTTTAATTTCAGTAAATATGCTGCAAACAGAACAAATGGAAAATTTTCAGTTCTTTACAATCTATGCAGTGTTTTGAAACTTACTGTGTGTCATAATTTGGAACAGTGCATTGTAAGTTGTTTATGTTTAAAAAAAATACTGTTATCATTAGGAGTAGGGATGTGCGAACCCGAACTGTATAGTTCGGGTTCGTACCGAATTTTGGGGTGTCCGTGACACGGACCCGAACCCGAACATTTTTGTAAAAGTCCGGGTTCGGGTTCGGTGTTCGGCGCTTTCTTGGCGCTTTTTAAAATGCTGCAAAGCAGCCAATCAACAAGCGTCATACTACTTGCCCCAAGAGGACATCACAGCCATGACTACTATTGGCATGGCTGTGATTGGCCAGTGCAGCATGTGACCCAGCCTCTATTTAAGCTGGAGTCACGTAGCGCCGCACGTCACTCTGCTCTGATCAGTGTAGGGATAGGATGCAGCTGCTGCTGTTAGGGCGAGATTAGGCAGTGATTTATTTACTGAAGTGATCGATATACAGCTGTGTATCATACAACCTCTGCTATTCAATTGCTCACTGTTTTAAGGCTGCCCAGAGCGTTTTTCAGTCACTTTTTTCTGGGGTGATCGGCGGCAATTTTGTGTCTTGTGGTGCGCCAGCACAAGCTGCCACCAAGTCCATTTTTAACCATCAATAGTGTTTTTTTGCTATATCCTACATCAGGGGCTTGGCTGTGCTTGCTATTTTATTGAGGAGTAAAATACAATTGCCAAAATAGCAGTACCTTAAATTTGGTGTTTCAGCTGTGGCTAGCCAATTGTAATACTGTCTGCTGTCTGCCGAAGCACAGTTTTTGTTCTGGGTTGAAATTCAATTCCCATTTTAGGAATTCCCTAAAAAATTGTTTTCTGCTATATCAGGCCAAGTTTAAATCTATCCATAAAAGGGTATATTAGATTGAAGGTGCTGATAGGGTCATCCTCAATAACTTCACACGCTACCGTGCATCTCCAAGTCTAATTCTGTCCGTAAAAGGGATACAGTAGGTGAACCCGATTTTGTGTCAATCTCGCCGTATTTCTCGGCGAGATTGAGCACATACGAGCCCCATCGCGGGAGCCAGCGCCGAGCTGGCTTGCCGCGATGGAGAGCAAGCGCGTCATAGAAGAGGCGGGAGATCCGACTTGGATTCCCGCCAATTCTACACGTGTGCGGCGTTTGTTATGAATCCTGAGGGGGAAGTCCCCGCCGGATTTTAAATAAAAATCCGGCCTGGGTCCCGCCCTCAGGAGCATACCGGGCCCTTAGGTCTGTTATGGGTTGTAAGGAGAGCCCCCCCTACGCCGAAAAAAACGGCGTAGGGGGTCCCCCTACAATCCATACCAGACCCGTATCCAAAGCACGCTACCCCGGCCAGCCAGGAAGGGAGTGGGGACGAGCGAGCGCCCCCCCCCCTCCTGAGCCGTACCAGGCTGCATGCCCTCAACATGGGGGGTTGGGTGCTCTGGGGCAGGGGGCGCACTGCGGCCCCCCCACCTCAGAGCACCCTGTCCCCATGTTGATGAGGACAGGGCCCCTTCCCGACAACCCTGGCCGTTGGTTGTCGGGGTATGCGGGCGGGAGGCTTAACGGAATCTGGGAGCCCCCTTTAATAAGGGGGGCCCCCAGATACCGGCCCCCCACCCTAAGTGAATGAGTATGGGGTACATCGTACCCCTACCCATTCACCTGCAAGAAAAGTGGTAAAAACACAAATAAACCACACAGTGTATTAAAATATTTTATTTTTCTGCTCCGGAGGCCGCCCCCTGTCTTCTTTATTAGCTCTTTTACCAGGGGGGGCTCTTCTTCTTCCGATATCCCGACGGGTCTTCTCCGCTATCCGGGGGGGTCTTCTCAACTCTCCGGGGTTCTCCTTCTGTCTTCTCCTTCTGTCTTGTTGTCTCCTTCTGTCTTCTGTCTCCGGGGGGGGCTCTTCTTCTTCCGATATCCCGACGGGTCTTCTCCGCTATCCGGGGGGGTCTTCTCAACTCTCCGGGGTTCTCCTTCTGTCTTCTCCTTCTGTCTTGTTGTCTCCTTCTGTCTTCTGTCTCCGGGGGGGGCTCTTCTTCTTCCGATATCCCGACGGGTCTTCTCCGCTATCCGGGGGGGTCTTCTCAACTCTTCGGGGTTCTCCTTCTGTCTTCTCCTTCTGTTCTTCTTCTGTCTTCTCCTTCCTTCTTGTTGTCTCGGCGCACCCCGGTTCTTCGTCTCGCGAGACTCGGCGCACCCCGATTCTTCTCTCTGTTGTTGACTCGGCGCACCCCGGTTCTTCGTCTCGCGAGACTCGGCGCACCCCGATTCTTCGTCTCGCGAGATGAAGAACCGGGGTGCGCCGAGTCAACAACAGAGAGAAGAATCGGGGTGCGCCGAGACAACAAGAAGGAAGGAGAAGACAGAAGAAGAACAGAAGGAGAAGACAGAAGGAGAACCCCGAAGAGTTGAGAAGACCCCCCCGGATAGCGGAGAAGACCCGTCGGGATATCGGAAGAAGAAGAGCCCCCCCCGGAGACAGAAGACAGAAGGAGACAACAAGACAGAAGGAGAAGACAGAAGGAGAACCCCGGAGAGTTGAGAAGACCCCCCCGGATAGCGGAGAAGACCCGTCGGGATATCGGAAGAAGAAGAGCCCCCCCTGGTAAAAGAGCTAATAAAGAAGACAGGGGGCGGCCTCCGGAGCAGAAAAATAAAATATTTTAATACACTGTGTGGTTTATTTGTGTTTTTACCACTTTTCTTGCAGGTGAATGGGTAGGGGTACGATGTACCCCATACTCATTCACTTAGGGTGGGGGGCCGGTATCTGGGGGCCCCCCTTATTAAAGGGGGCTCCCAGATTCCGTTAAGCCTCCCGCCCGCATACCCCGACAACCAACGGCCAGGGTTGTCGGGAAGGGGCCCTGTCCTCATCAACATGGGGACAGGGTGCTCTGAGGTGGGGGGGCCGCAGTGCGCCCCCTGCCCCAGAGCACCCAACCCCCCATGTTGAGGGCATGCAGCCTGGTACGGCTCAGGAGGGGGGGGGGGCGCTCGCTCGTCCCCACTCCCTTCCTGGCTGGCCGGGTAGCGTGCTTTGGATACGGGTCTGGTATGGATTGTAGGGGGACCCCCTACGCCGTTTTTTTCGGCGTAGGGGGGGCTCTCCTTACAACCCATAACAGACCTAAGGGCCCGGTATGCTCCTGACGGCGGGACCCAGGCCGGATTTTTATTTAAAATCCGGCGGGGACTTCCCCCTCAGGATTCATAACAAACGCCGCACACGTGTAGAATTGGCGGGAATCCAAGTCGGATCTCCCGCCTCTTCTATGACGCGCTTGCTGGGATGTGCTGTCGCTATCCCAGTGAGTGCGAGATCTCGGCACCACGTCGCCGAGTATCAGCGCGACGCTGTCGTGCTGAAAACACAATGTCACAAACACCTACTGTACCTGTCATCCAGCGCCTAAATACTAGGCCTACAATTTATATTCAGCTAAATCTGTGGTTACTGCTGTGCCTGTATTAGTGTAATATGGTACCTAAATAGATAGCCAGATAGTGTTAGGTGCCTGTAAAATAAGCCTGAATTTTAATTCAATACATTGGGCCAAATTTTTTTTTTCTTATTGTGGTGAACGGTAACAATGAGGAAAACATCTAGTAAGGGACGCAGACGCGGACATGGTCGTGGTGGTGTTAGTGGACCCTCTGGTGCTGGGAGAGGACGTGGCCGTTCTGCCACAGCCACACGTCCTAGTGAACCAACTACCTCAGGTCCCAGTAGCCAGCAGAATTTACAGCGATATTTGGTGGGGCCCAATGCCGTTCTATGGATGGTAAGGCCTGAGCAGGTACAGGCATTAGTCAATTGGATACTGAGCAAGTCTTACTATGTTTCCGAAGCACTTAGACAATTGGATGACAGACAGGTGTATGAGAAATTGTGTACTGATCCCACTTGGAAAATCCAAAATATTCTGCGCAGTTTTTTACATACATACGTAGAGAAAAATGTAGTACCACGCCAGCAGGCAGAAAAACTGCTTCCGATTTTTCCGAGACGCCCCACCTGGTATTTTTTGCCTAAAATACACAAGTCACTGACCCAGCCCCCTGGGCGACCTATTGTCTCCGGGACTGGGTCAGTGACCGAACCGGTGTCCAGGTACATAGACTGGCTGTTGAGACCTATCGTTAAGATGATACCCTCACATTTGAGGGACACGTCGGACCTCCTCCGGTCACTGACCGATATTCAGTGGCAGGAGGAGTTCCGACTCGTGACCCTCGATGTGGAGAGTCTCTATACCCGGATCCCTCAGGATAAGGGCATTGAGGCAGTGATGTTAGTCCTACAGAACACAGATAGAAGTGAGGACTTCAAGATGTTCATCACGGAAGGCCTGAAACTAATTCTCACTAACAATGCCTTTATGTTCGGAGATTCCTGGTATAAACAAAGGGTCGGTACCGCGATGGGGACCCCAGTGGCGTGTACTTTTGCCAATCTGTACCTGGCCCGGTTCGAAGACCGTTTTGTGTACTCGAGTTCTAATCCATTTCTGAAATATATGCATGCCTATTACAGATTCGTGGATGATGTTTTCATCATATGGTCCAGCGACGAGGCACATTTCCGGGCTTTCGTGGATTACTTGAATACACAGAATGACATGAACATGCGATTTACTTACCAGTTTGGGGGCAATAAAATCGAGTTTCTGGATGTAGTGGTATCAGTGGTGGAGGGGGAGTTGGTGACGGAAGGTTTTTGCAAGCCGACCGCCGCCAACTCCCTCCTCCATTTCTCCAGCTATCACCCAAGCACAGTAAAACAATCAGTGCCATATGGCCAATTCAGAAGACTTGCGCGTATAAATACCACCTCAATGAGTTATGATAAACAGGCGCAGGATCTGCGCGCTAGACTGAGACGTAGAGGGTATCCCCCAGACTTGTTGAATCAAGCTATGACAAAAGCGTCACAAGTACATCAGACAGAAGTAAGGGAGGGTAAACCCTCAATAAAAGGGCCCCCATCCTTCGCCTTTTCCTTTAAATTCAGTCCTATGGCCGATAAGATAAAACAGGTCATAAAGAAAAATTGGAGTATCCTAGTGAGGGACGATTCCCTAAAACAATTGAAAGATATGAAACCAGTGATAGCGTTTAGAAGATGCCATACTATACGCGATCAAGTGGTAACTAGCCATTTCAGGAAAAAACTTCTCACATGGCTGTCTGAACAGAGACCAAAAGGGAATAGGAGTTGCAGAAACTGTTCCTTCTGCAGCTTCAATTCCCAACTACAAGTGATCTCTTTTGCAGGGATAGAACATAGGGTTTTTCCACTTATTACCTGCCGCAGCAAATTTGTGGTTTATATAATTTTATGTAGATGCGGACGCTTCTACATCGGAAAAACTATCCGCTGTTTATTTGAAAGATTCCGCGAACACCCAAACTCCTTAAAAACAGGAAAGGGTGTTCCGCGGTTAATAGATCATGTGAATAAGGCACATAGTGGAAATCCCAATGTGCTGACTTTTGCTGGCCTTGAAGTAGTTAACCGCACTGAAAGAGGTGGTGACAGAGAAAGGGAGCTTCTGAGAAGAGAAACTATATGGATCCTACGCACGGATGCATTGGGTCCGCTGGGACTAAATGAAAAAATAGATATGAGCGTATTTTTGTAATGAACCACTCTTGCTTATTGTATTTTCGTATTTTGATTTGTTCTTATTGGTTTATGTATGTTCACATATGCACCTTACATCATTGAAGAGGTCCCGCCTGACTGTAATCCCTGCCCTCCCTCTTGAGAGGCCAGGTGTTGATTACTTAGTAATTAAGCAAATTACTGCGATGATGCGGCTTCCTGTGCACTATAAGAAGGTGCCGTGACCTCTTCAGTGTTGGAAAGTCAGAAGAAGCGCATACACGCGCGAAACGGCTGTTGCTTACTTGCTGCTGTATCTGCAACCCTTGCACCCCCCTCCTGCCATGGAATAAAGTTACCTGCCTATCAACGGTGAGTGCCGCTCGTTTTGTTTTGTTTTTCTTTTTATCACATTAGTCAATTGGGTGTCCGACAGTGGATCCAGCACGTTCACATTATCTCCCACCCAGTCTTCTGCAGAAAGCGCACAGATGGCGCATGAAAACCAAGCCCATCAGTCTGTCACATCACCCCCATGCATATAAGGGAATTTCTGAGCCTCAAGTTATGCAGCAGTCCCTTAAGCTGTTTGAAGACTCTGCTGGCAGGGTTTCCCAAGGGCATCCACCTAGCCATTCCCCAGGGGTGGAAGAGATAGAATGCACTAACGCACAACCACTTATGTTTCCTAATGATGAGGACATGGGAATACCACCTCAGCACGTCTCTGATGATGACGAAACACAGGTGCCAACTGCTGCGTCTTTCTGCAGTGTGCAGACTGAACAGGAGGTCAGGGAGGAAGACTGGGTGGAAGACGATGCAGGGAACGATGAGGTCCTAGACCCCACATGGAATGAAGGTTGTGCCACTGACTTTCAGAATTCGGAGGAAGAGGCAGTGGTGAGACTGAGCCAACAGCGTAGCAAAAGAGGGAGCAGTGGGCAAAAGCAGAACACCCGCCGCCAAGAGAGTCCTTCTGCTATTGGCCACCGATATCTGGGACCCAGCACCCCAAAGGCAGCTTCAAGGAGTTCCCTGGCGTGGCAGTTCTTCAAACAATGTGCTGACGACAAGACCCGAGTGGTTTGCACGCTGTGCCATCAGAGCCTGAAGCGAGGCATTAATGTTCTGAACCTTAGCTGAACCTTAGCACAACCTGCATGACCAGGCACCTGCATGCAAAGCATGAACTGCAGTGGAGTAAACACCTTAAAAACAAGGAACTCACTCAGGCTCCCCCTGCTACCTCTTCTGCGGCTGCCGCCTCGGCCTCTTCCTCCGCCTCTGGAGGAACGTTGGCACCTGCCCTCAGCAAACAGAGGATGTACCACCAACCACACCACCACCTCCGTCACCAAGCATCTCAACCATGTCACACGGCAGCGTTCAGCTCTCCATCTCACAAACATTTGAGAGAAAGCGTAAATTCCCACCTAGCCACCCTCAATCCCTGGCCCTGAATGCCAGCATTTCTAAACTACTGGCCTATGAAATGCTGTCATTCAGGCTGGTGGACACAGACAGCTTCAAACAGCTCATGTCGCTTGCTGTCCCACAGTATGTTGTTCCCAGCTGCCACTACTTATCCAAGAGAGCCGTGCCTTCCCTGTACAACTAAGTATCCGATAAAATCAAGTGTGCACTGCGCAACGCCATATGTGGCAAGGTCCACCTAACCACAGATACGTGGACCAGTAAGCACGGCCTGGGACGCTATATCTCCCTAACTGCACACTGGGTAAATGTAGTGGCGGCTGGGCCCCAGGCGAAGAGTTCTTTGGCGCACGTCCTTCCGCCGCCAAGGATTGCAGGGCAACATTCTTTGCCTCCTGTTGCCTCCTCCTCCTACTCTGCTTTCTCCTCTTCTTCTTCCACCTGCTCATCCAGTCAGCCACACACCTTCACCACCAACTTCAGCACAGCCCGGGGTAAACGTCAGCAGGCCATTCTGAAACTCATATGTTTGGGGGACAGGCCCCACACCGCACAGGAGTTGTGGCGGGGTATAGAACAACAGACCGACGAGTGGTTGCTGCCGGTGAGCCTTAAGCCTGGCCTGGTGGTGTGCGATAATGGGCGAAATCTCGTTGCAGCTCTGGGACTAGCCGGTTTGACGCACATGCCTTGCCTGGCGCATGTGCTGAATTTGGTGGTGCAGAAGTTCATTCACAACTACCCCGACATGTCAGAGCTGCTGCATAAAGTGCGGGTCGTCTGTGCGCGCTTCCGGCGTTCACATACTGTCGCTGCTCGCCTGTCTGCGCTACAGCATAACTTCGGCCTTCCCGCTCACCGCCTCATATGCGACGTGCCCACCAGGTGGAACTCCACCTTGCACATGCTGGACAGACTGTGCGAGCAGCAGCAGGACATAGTGGAGTTTCAGCTGCAGCACGCACGGGTCAGTCGCACTGCGGAACAGCACCACTTCACCACCAATGACTGGGCCTCCATGCGAGACCTGTGTGCCCTGTTGCGCTGTTTCGAGTACTCCACCAACATGGCCAGTGGCGATAACGCCGTTATTAGCGTTACAATACCACTTCTATGTCTCCTTGAGAAAACACTTAGGGCGATGATGGAAGAGGAGGTGGCCCAGGAGAAGGAGGAGGAAGAGGGGTCATTTTTAGCACTTTCAGGCCAGTCTTTTAGAAGTGACTCAGAGGGAGGTTTTTTGCAACAGCAGAGGCCAGGTACAAATGTGGCCAGACAGGGCCCACTACTGGAGGACGAGGAGGACGAGGATGAGGAGGAGGTGGAGGAGGATGAGGATGAAGCATGTTCACAGCGGGGTGGCACCCAACGCAGCTCGGGCCCATCACTGGTGCGTGGCTGGGAGGAAACGCAGGACGATGACGATACGCCTCCCACAGAGGACAGCTTGTCCTTACCTCTGGGCAGCCTGGCACACATGAGCGACTACATTCTGCAGTGCCTGCGCAACGACAGCAGAGTTGCCCACATTTTAACGTGTGCCGACTACTGAATTGCCACTCTGCTGGATCCCCGGTACAAAGACAATGTGCCCACCTTACTTCCTGCACTGGAGCGTGATAGGAAGATGCGCGAGTACAATCGCACGTTGGTAGACACGCTACTGAGAGCATTCCCAAATGTCACAGGGGAACAAGTGGAAGCCCAAGGCGAAGGCAGAGTAGGAGCAAGAGGTCGCCAACACAGCTGTGTCACGGCCAGCTCCTCTGAGGGCAGGGTTAGCATGGCAGAGATGTGGAAAAGTTTTGTCAACACACCACAGCTAACTGCATTACCACCTGATACGGAACGTGTTAGCAGGAGGCAACATTTCACTAACATGGTGGAACAGTACGTGTGCACGACCCTCCACGTACTGACTGATGGTTCAGCCCCATTCAACTTCTGGGTCTCCAAATTGTCCACGTGGCCAGAGCTAGCCTTTTATCCCTTGGAGGTGCTGGCCTGCCCAGCGGCCAGCGTTTTGTCTGAACGTGTATTCAGCACGGCAGGGGGCGTCATTACAGACAAACGCAGCCGCCTGTCTACAGCCAATGTGGACAAGCTGACGTTCATAAAAATGAACCAGGCATGGATCCCACAGGACCTGTCCATCCCTTGTGCAGATTAGACATTTATAACTACCTCCCCTTAACCATATATTATTGTACTCCAGGGCACTTCCTCATTCAATCCTATTTTTATTTTCATTTTACCATTATATTGCGGGGCAACCCAAAGTTGAATGAACCTCTCCTCTGTCTGGGTGCCGGGGCCTAAAAATATCTGACAGTGGCCTGTTCCAGTGTTGGGTGACATGAAGCCTGATTCTCTGCTATGACATGAAGCCTGAATCTCTGCTATGGGACCTCTCTCCTCTGTCTGGGTGCCAGGGCCTAAATATCTGACAATGGACTGTTCCAGTTTTGGGTGACGTGAAGCATGATTCTCTGCTATGACATGAAGCCTGAATCTCTGCTATGGGACCTCTCTCCTCTGTCTGGGTGCTGGGGCCTAAATATATGACAATGGACTGTTCCAGTTTTGGCTGACGTGAAGCCTGATTCTCTGCTATGACATGAAGACTGATTCTCTGCTGACATGAAGCCTGAATCTCTTTTATGGGACCTCTCTCCTCTGTCTGGGTGCCGAGGCCTAAATATATGACAATGGACTGTTCCAGTTTTGGCTGACGTGAAGCCTGATTCTCTGCTATGACATGAAGCCTGATTCTCTGCAGACATGAAGCCTGAATCTCTGTTATGGGACCTCTTTCCTCTGTCTGGGTGCCGGGGCCTAAATATATGACAATGGACTGTTCCAGTTTTGGCTGACGTGAAGCCTGATTCTCTGCTATGACATGAAGACTGATTCTCTGCAGACATGAAGCCTGAATCTCTGTTATGGGACCTCTCTCCTCTGTCTGGGTGCCGGGGCCTAAATATATGACAATCGACTGTTCCAGTTTTGGCTGACGTGAAGCCTGATTCTCTGCTATGACATGAAGCCTGATTCTCTGCAGACATGAAGCCTGAATCTCTGTTATGGGACCTCTCTCCTCTGTCTGGGTGCCGGGGCCTAAATATATGACAATGGACTGTTCCAGTTTTGGCTGACGTGAAGCCTGATTCTCTGCTATGACATGAAGACTGATTCTCTGCTGACATGAAGCCTGATTCTCTGCTATGGGACCTCTCTCCAATTGATATTGGTTAATTTTTATTTATTTTATTTTTATTTTAATTCATTTCCCTATCCACATTTGTTTGCAGGGGATTTAACTACATTTTGCTGCCTTTTGCAGCTCTCTAGCCCTTTCCTGGGCTGTTTTAAAGCCTTTTTAGTGCCGAAAAGTTCGGCCGAACTTCTCGAACCCGAACATCCAGGTGTTCGCTCAACTCTAGACATTTCTTTTTTTTTTTTTTTTTGCTTGGTATTTTTCTGTTCCACTATGGATCCGGTTACGGTTTTGGCGAAACAATTACAGGGGTTATCCCTTGAAGTGGCAGGATTAAAAGCATCAGTGCTTCAGCAGCAGCAGCAATCCTTGGGTTCCACTGTTGCTACGGGAAACCAAGGTACTCCTGAGCCAAGAGTGGCTTTACCTGATAGGTTCTCAGGAGGGAGAGACAAATTTGTAACCTTCAGAGAAGCTTGCAAATTGTTCTTCAGGTTACGCCCTAGATCCTCCGGCGGT
>NW_024400524.1:0-28183 GCF_905171765.1 Bufo bufo | reverse complement strand
CTGCGCTCCTCTCCCTGAAACACAGGCTGCCGCTGGGGAGGAAGGACGACACCTTCAGCTCCCTGGGGTACACACTGCCGCTGGGGGGGAAGGACGACACCTTCGGCCCCCTTGGGGAACACACTGCCGCTGGGGAGGAAGGACGACACCTTCAGCTCCCTGGGGTTCACACTGCCGCTGGGGGGGAAGGACGACACATTCGGCCCCCTGGGGTACACACTGCCGCTGGGGGGGAAGGACGACACCTTCGGCCCCCTGGGGTTCACACTGCCGTTGGGGGGGATGGACGACACCTTCGGCCCGCTGGGGTTCACACTGCCGCTGGGGGGGAAGGACGACACCTTCAGCTCCCTGGGGTACACACTGCCGCTGGGGGGGAAGGACGACACCTTCGGCCCCCTGGGGTACACACTGCCGCTGGGGGGGAAGGACGACACCTTCGCCCCCCTGGGGTACACACTGCCGCTGGGGGGGAAGGACGACACCTTCGGCCCCCTGGGGTACACACTGCCGCTGGGGGGGAAGGACGACACCTTCGACCCCTTGTAACTCACGTTTTTGCTGGGGCGCAGGGACGGAATACTTTGCTATCTCTGCCCGATATTCTGCTTCCTGCTGCAGATACTCCGCCAGTTCTCTCCTCACTTCCAGTACAAGTTCCTCTGTTAGGAGGGGCCCGTAGATAGCCAACCGCCTCTTCAGCATAGCGTCAAACCGTACGTGACTATACCAATACTCCAGCTCTGCTTGGTGTTCCCAGGATGCTGCTCCTCGCACTAGGGAAGCCATCCCACCGCTTGCCACCAATGTAACGGATCCGCTTCCGTTAATGGACGCTTCCTGGGGTACGCCGAGGACCACAAGCACCGCACTGGACACCACAAGCACCAAAGACTCCACAACCGCCGTAGCTTAACTGGAGCCGCGCCGTCTTCCTTCCACCCTGAATGAACCTCCAGCCTTCAGGACCGTGTGGGAAAGATCTATCCTCCAGGGAATATGCAGAGCATAGCAATCCCCAGTGTGACACAGCAATTCCCTCCAATAACGAGACGAGGCTGCGTTTTGTAGGGTTCTGAAAACATGAACTGACCTGAACTTGAACTCTTTATTGAGGGCTACCCGCCCGTATTTATGCAGGTCCCCACAATGCATCATGGTCCCCTCCTCTCTGCCCTGGAGACACCCGAAGTGCAATTCAATTATCTCCCAGGACAAAGGGAGATCACCAATACACATGTGGGAACAATAGGAGAGGAATCCCCACCCGAATACACAAAATCCTCCCTTCTGTCTGGGATATAATTATGGATTAACATAACTATCACAGACAGTAAAAATACAGTTTTTAAACATACACTGTAACTTTAAAACCATACATTCCATCTCCATAAAAATTACATATTTAAACTCTGCATACATCAAACATAAACACTTCCAAAAATCACATAAATCCCTCCAGCGGATCAAAAGTTTAGTGGAAGTCCTTTATGACAGACCGCAAGCACAATTTCCTGCCCAAAACAGTTCCATAGATTTTGGCTGTGCGGTCGGTCAATTCCATGCAGAAAAACGACTAAGTTCCATCTTCGAACGGTACTTAGTCTCTGGAGCTGAAAGTTCAGTATGGCAGAAGGTAAGGGTCAGCGGCGTTCGTGTATCCGCGCATCCGATTCCAGCTCCACAGAATCCCCAGCATACACCGCTGACCGCGTTCGGTCCCACCAACAGTCCAGACATGCGGCACAGTTCTGTCACTGTTCCTGAAGGGCAACATGTCCCGGGGCCATAGTCGTAGGGCAGGAGGCTAGCCATAAGTCCTCTACAATGCCCAGTGGCAAATGGCAGTTTGTCACAGTTAGGACTGCGAGTATTGCAAAGGAATATGAGTGCATATGGACATATATATATATACATGGTATTTTAATCAGGCTGAATGTGGTGTATGTGTGGGAATTGTGTGTATGTGTGGGAATTTTATAATGGATTTTTAAAGATATATTGTATACATGCATTTATCGAGATCATGTGTATAGTATTATGGCAGTGGATGTACTTACTAATCATGGACCTTTTGATGAATTATTTTGTACTATTTATCATCTATTATGTATTTATCAATTATGGTTATTCCATGATATTATTGCGGACCTACTGTGGTTCAGGTGGTAGTCCCTGTTTATTTATTTATTTATTTGTTTCCCGTTTCATACACTTCCCTGTGGCGTTATAATTGCACCCTCTGTATAGAATCTATAATGCTATATTATATTGTATGTATTTACTCAGATGTCTTGTATGTCTTGATTAATCATGGATCTATTGATGGAGCATTGTGTACTATTTATTATTCAGTATTTATTTATCAATTATTGATATCCCATGATAACACTGTGTACCTACTGGGGTTCAGGTGTTAGTCTTTGTCCATCTATTTTCCCTCCTTCCCCCCCCTTCCCCTTTCCTATATCCCGTGTTGTTATTACTATACCCCGTGCTCATCCCATTTCTAACAGTGTTATCGCGACTCTGATTCCATAAGTTCGCACTGTGGAGGTGATCTGTGCAGATGTTTAATTCTGTAAGCTTGTGACTTGGGAATTGATCTTGGGCCTGGTGACGGGCGTTACTGCTCAGAACGTATTATAAGAATATAATGGTAAAGTCATCCCTTAGTACTCGCTACCATGGCAACATCAGTTGCCCCAGGATTCATTAGGACGGTTCCTTATGACGAGATGAGGGACGGCTTTAACTTACGTGTATGGAATTCCCTGCTTGCGTTATGGGCGGAAGTGACGCTGCAATTGGCCTCCTGCCTGTGGTATGGGCGGACGTCACGTGACTAGGCTGAGTGCACAATAGATGGTGGGATGCGGGCGGAGGTTACGTCAAGGCTCTTACATCCGGGTTCTAGTACGGGCGGATGTGAGGTAGGAGGTTAAGTAGTGAAGCAGACGGTGATTGGTGGTTTCTCTCAGCTGCGGCTTGATTTAAAGTGGAGTATGTTGGCCGGATAGATACGCCCCTTTTGAAAAAGCTGAGCGAAACGGCGTCAGGGGTGCGCTCACCAAGGTCCCAAGGTTAGTTCCCCTTTATTTTTCATATGTGTTTTATATCCCGGTTTGACTTTTTATGTGTTGGATGTATGTGGCATACAACTATGTCCGGTGCTGTGGATATGCTATCCATACACTGCCTCTATTAACTCTCTTGATTCGGCTGGCATGTTAATACCTGCATCATTACTTAGGCCCACGTTTCCCTCTGGCCTGTGGATGAGACAACTTATCTCGATTTGGCTACATAGCTAACTCAGGCCATCAGGAGACGTGGACTTAGGGGATATATCGATTTTGTGCAACCTTGGTGGGGCGCTGATCCGCAGTGCCGCCACATTACTGCTGTATACATATTACATCTACTATTGTCTACTTTTTGTCCTTTATGTGACTTATTAATAAAATATTTTGTGATTTATGTACATGTGTGTTCTTGTTTATCGGATCTATTGAGTTGGCACTCACATATGATTTTCTCATTGTTTTTGAGGAGTATTTTGGTTATAATCACCGCAGTATTTATAAACATTAATCATTATCCTGTTAATAAGTTTAACTAACGCTGCGCTCTCCCATGTTCCCCTGTATCCCCTGTATCTGTATAGCACTTACGAACAAGCTTCCATAGCAGACAGAGCGGACGGCAGCAGTAACGTCACTCACTGACGTCGCGCGCCTGCTCCTTCCACTTTATGAATGAAGCAGGCGGAACAGGCGCGCGACGTCAGTGAGTGACGTTACTGCTTCCGTCCGCTCTGCCTGCTATGGAAGCTTGTTCGTAAGTGTTGTACTGATACAGGGGATACAGGGGAACAGGGGAGAGCGCAGCTTTAGCTAAACTTATTAACAGGATAAGGATTAATGTTTATAAATACTGCGGTGAGCAGAGGGCCGGTGTATTGGGGGACACTGTTATGAGGGGGATCTGTGGATGACATATAGCAGTGTCACCCACAGATCCCCCCAAAACAGTGCCATCCACAGATCCCCCACCCTATAACAATGCCATCCACAGATCCCCCACCCCATAACAATGCCATCCACAGATCCCCCACCCCATAGCAGTTCCATCCACAGATCCCCCATAACAGTGCCATCCACAGATCCCCCATAACAGTGCCATCCACAGATCCCCCATAATAGTGTCATGCACAGACCACCATTAATTCAAAACACACCAAAAACACACCTTTTGGTTAAAAATATTTATTTTTCATTTTCCTCCTCAAAAACCTAGGTGCGTCTTATAGGCCGGTGCATCTTATAGGGCGAAAAATACAATAATAACATTTTGCTGTCTGTTCCTGCAGAGTGAGTCAGGGCTATGTGTAGACCTTAAACTACAACGTTAACTAACCATCTGCCTGCTGCTGGTTTGTCAAGATGATTCGGAGATTGGTGTAGGCCTTATAATCCACCGTTAACAATAACTGCTGCTATTATCCAGATCCTTAATGATTATGTGTAGGCCATATACTCCACCATTATCAAGGACTACTGCTATTATCAATATCCTTTGGAGTTCTGTGTAGGACAAATAATGTCCCTTTTATATGTACCTGCAGGTGATGTTTGTCAGGATACTGATGAGTTTGTGATGGAGTATAGGGGCCTTACTGTAACCTAATGTTTAGAAATTAAAAAGAAACCTTCAATTAATAAAATAACAACAAACACACAATATAAGTTAAATACTAAAACATTATATTTATATAAACCAAAAATGTAATTAAATTAACAATTTGCCTTAAGGCAAGGCTTTTAGTTTATCGTGGAGGTTTAGAAGTTCCTCCATGGCATTGGTATGCTGCTCCTCCAAAACAGCCATTTAGTGGGAGAACTGGAGCCTCATCTCCCTCATTTTTCTATTGTGTTGCTCCCGGAACTCCAGCAATTTCTTTGTGTGGTCCCGTTGAAGGGCACAAATAATTTTTTAAGTACTGCTAAAATAAATAAAAAATAAATAAATAAAAATAAGGGTTTATTAGTTTGTCATCAGATTAAATGCAATTTAGTGAATATTGTATTCTGTTGACTATTGGCGATTGTACGTGAAAAAAATACAGCGAAGAATACATTTTTCATAGGTTACGTCTATATAAAATCAGATTTTTGGATGTTTAACCTGCCATTGGGCCAGGAATAGTCTATGGCATTGAGGTCATAATTTACATATGCTATTTGATTTGTATCATACATTTTGACTTATTGGTATGAATGATAGGGCTCTTGTTATTTTTTGAAATTTTATAATCGTTTTATTTTTAAATAATATTGCCTTTACCAGATTGAAAAGTGTCAAAACTACAAACCGGATTCCAAAAAAGTTGGGACACTATACAAATCGTGAATAAAAACTGAATGCAATGATGTGGAGGTGCCAACTTCTAATATTTTATTCAGAATAGAACATAAATCACGGAACAAAAGTTTAAACTGAGAAAATGTACCATTTTAAGGGAAAAATTCCTCTTTATGATGCGCCAAATGTTCTCTATAGGTGAAAGATCTGGACTGCAGACTGGCCATTTCAGTACCCGGATCCTTCTCCTACGCAGCCATGATGTTGTGATTGATGCAGAATGTGGTCTGGCATTATCTTGTTGAAAAATGCAGGGTCTTCCCTGAAAGAGATGACGTCTGGATGGGAGCATATGTTGTTCTAGAACCTGAATATATTTTTCTGCATTGATGGTGCCTTTCCAGACATGCAAGTTGCCCATGCCACACGCACTCATGCAACCCCATACCATCAGAGATGCAGGCTTCTGAACTGAGCGTTGATAACAACTTGGGTTGTCCTTGTCCTCTTTGGTCCAGATGACATGGCGTCCCAGATTTCCAAATAGAACTTCGAATCGTGACTCGTCTGACCACAGAACAGTCTTCCATTTTGCCACACTCCATTTTAAATGATCCCTGGCCCAGTGAAAACGCCTGAGCTTGTGGATCTTGCTTAGAAATGGCTTCTTCTTTGCACTGTAGAGTTTCAGCTGGCAACGGCGGATGGCACGGTGGATTGTGTTCACTGACAATGGTTTCTGGAAGTATTCCTGAGCCCATTCTGTGATTTCCTTTACAGTAGCATTCCTGTTTGTGGTGCAGTGTCGTTTAAGGGCCCGGAGATCACGGGCATCCAGTATGGTTTACGGCCTTGACCCTTACGCACAGAGATTGTTCCAGATTCTCTGAATCTTCGGATGATGTTATGCACAGTTGATGATGATAGATGCAAAGTCTGCAATTTTTCGCTGGGTAACACCTTTCTGATATTGCTCCACTATCTTTCTGCGCAACATTGTGGGAATTGGTGATCCTCTACCCATCTTGGCTTCTGAGAGACACTGCCACTCTGAGAAGCTCTTCTTATACCCAATCATGTTGCCAATTGACCTAATTAGTGTTAATTGGTCTTCCAGCCATTCGTTATGCTCAAATTAACTTTTTCCAGCCTCTTATTGCTACTTGTCCCAACTTTTTGGGGATTTGTTGACACCTTGAAATTTTGAATCAACGTATTTTTCCTTTAAAATGATACATTTACTCGGATTAAACGTTTGATCTGTCATGTACGTTCTATTACAAATAAAATATTGACATTTGCCATCTCCACATCATTGCATTCAGTTTTTATTCACAATTTGTTTAGTTTCCCAACTTTTTTGGAATCCGGTTTGTATAAAGAAATTAATTTATCTACATCATAACCGTTATCTGATCTACTAAATAACACTAGACTGTAATGAAGTATTCCAAAATAAAAAACTACCCATATTTTATTCATTGAGATGTAAATAGTATTCTATCATATTTTGCAAAAAAATAAAAAATCTGAAATGTAAACTGTGATCAAAGTGGATTCACCTACAGAAGTCTTTACTCTCGAGTAAACGAGCCATGTATGGCAACTGTGGCAAAGTACGACGGGGTTGGCAGGTGGTTGGCACAATAGTGTTCTTGTTATAACTTGATCTTTGCCATAATTTTTACAATTTATATTTTAACAATATTAAATTTTGAAACTAAGGATTGATATTGCTATATGCACTGTAGTAGCCCAAAGGGGAGAATCAGGGATGCTCGGTATGTATCAATGGAAATGTATGCCTCAGGGAGATAATTTACGTTAATCAGTACGCCTGGAATCAGCACGCCTGTTTGGTTTCTGGGGTTTTGTCTTGAATATTGATTTTGGATCGGGGTTTGAATAGTGAACAGAGACATTGGGTGGGACAGGTCTCACCCGTACTCCATCCTAGTTTCTCATAACGGTGCGGTTAAAAAGGTTGTTAAGATAAAGTGTGGACAGGCCATCCCAACGCAGAACAATCTGATAAGGGAACCAGAACGGTGACAGACTGTAAAGAGTGTTGTGATAGTACTGTCTTGTTACCCTGCTTGTAATGAACTGTAAGTGTGGGACTTTCTGTTATCCAATATAACTAAACTGACGTGTGTGTGTGAATGAGTTTAAACAGCAAAAGCACATATTTACCCTCCTTGTGTGGGGTGGTCACTAAGCCATCCTCCTCCTCTTCCTCCTCGTCTTCATCTTCAAAACTGGGGGGGATGACTCTTTTAGGGTTGAGGGTCCACCCTGTTCCTCCGCCATTAACTCCCCCACCTGTGGTGGTGCAGGGGCATTTGGTGGCCCTGAGGGTCCTGGCTGCTCCCCCTCCTCCCCCTCAGATGCAGACACCTCCCACGAATCCCTCCTGGCAGGCCTGCGTCTGACAGAGGGAAGGCGAGCACCTATAATAACAAATTAGACTTATGTAAAAATAAAAATCACAAATCATAAATGTACCTCAGCATTACATTACTTTTGTTTATTTCACCAACACTCAGTAATCATTGTACCTGGACAGTGTGTATACGGATCTGGCAGATTCTATCTAGATGCCGCCGCTTGAGGTCAGACCACTTTTTGAGCACGGCCATCCGACTGTGTTGACCGTTGTGCTCCCTCCATAATTCAAATCGGAGTCGATGGACAATGGCCTGCTTGGCTCGCTGGGAACGGATCTCGTCGTAGCCTTTCTCTAACATGCGCTGCGGGATTTAAAAAGGAAGCATTTAATTAAAAAAAATTAATAAACTAAGATTACGCAACTTTAACATTAGCAGCAGGGGAGTACGTCAGGCTATTCCAGGAAGGTGAACAACCGGTTGGATCCGTCCTGCCGCTAGTATACTTATGCCCCCAGACAGTGGCGTAGCTAGAAATTACTTGGCCCCACAGCCAATTTTTTAATGGGGTCAACCTACCTACCACAGTAATTTTTTAGCAACCCCTTCCTTTCATGCCGCCCCCATTCCTGTGGCTAGTAAAGATCGCTCTCTCACACCAGGCCCGGCAGCTGTTCCATCCGTTTCCTACACTGTCTGTACTGTCACTGTGTATAATTTCCTTGTGTAATACTGTTGAGGGGGCCCTGACAAAATCTTTTAGTCCTCCTTCTCCTCCTCCTGCTTGGGTCAGGGCCCCCAAGCAGCCGTTTCACCCCGCATCCACTGTAGCTACACCCCAGCTACAAGAATAACCATCCATCCACATTTACTATAATGGTGGCGGCCAGGGGCGTAACTATCGGGGAAGCAGGAGAAGCGTCTGCTTTGCGGCCCTGACCCAGAAGAGGCCCATCCCGGAGTAGGACTAAAAGATTTTGTCAGGGCCCCTTCGGCAGTATTACACAATGAAATTATGTAACACAGTGACAGTATAGACAGTGTAGGAAACGGATGGAACAGCTGCCGGGCCTGCAGCTACACCACTGGTGGCGGGGGGAAAGTTCTGGCAGCAGCAAGGCAGCACACGGCGAGAGGCAGTCAAACTAAAAGCTCTGCATGTTGTAGTTTAAGTCCGGGAAACCGCTCGCCGTGCGCTGCCTTGATGCTGCCGTAACTAACTACCACCACCATGTCATCATCATCTCAACCACCAAACCAAAAATTATTATTGTTTGAAAGTGAAATACTAGAATTTAAGTTAACGTTAACTTATAACATCTGATTGTATTGAAATTGTATGTGTGTGGAGTATAAGCTATTAGATATTGTCCATCTGAGGAGAGGTGTACCTGTCTTTGCTCCTGTGTGCTGAAGACAATGAGACTTGCTGTGGGACAACTATATCTCTTTGTATTTTCCTACATCAGAAGGCGTATAAAGCTTCAAAACCGCTGCAGTTTTGTAAAAACAAGGTTGTATTTCTAGGACACTGCCTCTCCCATGGAGCTCGCCACCTAACCCCAGAAAGAAAGGAGCACAAAGCCTAAGGGTGTTTTTGGGGCTGGTGTCATACTGTCTCCCCTTGATTAGACATGCCTCCATGTTAATTCAGCCTCTGTATGATTGTCTGTCATCTGACCTATTTCACCTTACAAACGAGGCAGTGAATAATTTCCATACATTGAAGCTGTGCATAACCTCAGCCCCAGCCCTGGGTATTCCAAAATATGACGTGGAATTTAACCTATTCTGCTCAGAAATGCAGGGTCACAGCATGGCTGTACTGACTCAGAAACATGGTGACCGCCAGTGGACAGTGATGTACTTTTTAGCCAGATTAGATCCTGTCGCCAGAGGCGCCCCCTCCTGTGTCAGGGTGGTAGCGGCAGTGCAGGCAATGATAGAAAAAGCCTCTGAAATTGTGTTAGACTACCCGGTGATTGTACAAACACCCCATGACATACAGGGCATATTAACACAGGTTCAACCTAAGCATATTTCTAGGGCCAGGCAACTCAGACTCCAATGTGCACTCCTCATGCCCGCTAACATTTCCTTCAAAAGGTGTACTATTCTGAATCCTGCTACTTTGTTACCAATCACAGAATCAGAAATGGGGGAAGGGGGCATAAAAGGTACAGGAAGCCTCCTTAATGACATGATGGAACATGACCCCCATGACTGTGTACAATTAATGCAACAAGAAACGTCAAGATTTAATCATGTACATGAATACCCCATTTATAACCCTGATTTTGAGTATTTTGTAGATGGAAGCCGGTTAATGGGAGAGGACGGCCGGTTCCACACTGGATATGCAGTGGTCACACAGCATGAGGTAGGGATAGCTGAACCACTGCCACCTCACATGTCGGCACAAGAGGCGGAGCTGAAGGCACTTACTGAGGTGTGTAAATTGGCCAAGGGGAAGAAGGTGAACATCTACATAGACTCAAGGTATGAATTTGTCCTTGTGTGTGTTGATCGCTTTTCAGGGTGGCCGGAAGCCTTCCCAGTAGCAAAGGCAAATGCAAAGAACACAGCAAAGAAGCTGGTCAGTGAACTGGTGTGCAGGTATGGTGTCCCTGAAGTTATTGAATCAGACAGGGGTTCTAACTTCACAGGAGGTGTAATGAGGGAAGTAATGCAGGCTTTAGGGGTCTCTCAAGCTTTCCATACAGCATACCATCCCCAAAGCAGCGTCGAGCACCTAAATGGCACGCTCAAATTGAAAATCCAGAAAGCCATGCAGGAAACTCAGCGGCCTTGGCCAGAGTGTTTGCCTTTAGCATTACACTCAGTCAGAACCACTCCAAACAGAAAGACAGGATTATCCCCATTTGAGATTCTGTTTGGAAGCGGCCCCAAATTAGGATTGTATTTTCCACAACAGTTGCAAATGAACTATGATAGCCTAACAAGCTACATGCGGGCCCTCACAAAGAGACTTGAGCACACCCATAAACAAGTGTTTGCTTCCCTTCCAGATCCAGATTCAGTAGAAGGAACACACAGTCTGGAACCAGGAAACTTGGTGGTGATAAAAAGACATGTTAAGAAAGGCCATGATCCCAGATTTGACGGTCCTTTCCAAGTCCTGATGACTACTCATACAGCAGTAAAGGTTGAAGGAAAGCCAAACTGGATACACGCTTCTCACTGCAATAAAGTTCTGACGCCTAAGGGCAAGGATCCTCCTGCTGATGGCAGCCCTAACCCTGGGAACAACGGCACTGTACCAACAACTGAAGGATAATTGAAACAATGCGCTTATCTGACACCACCAGGTGCTGTTTAGAGGACTCAATGACACTGACAGTAAAATTAAGGACTGTTGGATCTGTACTCACAGTCCTGGGAGTTCAAGAACTATGCCTTATCTGGCAATCCCTTTGACTTTTAAAGAACTTATTCATATGTCTTGTTGGCAGTTTATCTCACAAAGAAGATGTCACGGCTGAGGATGGGGAAAACCCTCAGCCGTGCGATGCCACGAGATGTTAGTCGCTGCTCGGCCAGGGCGGTAGAATTAGGGAGCAGGTCACCTCCTAACGCACCCCTAATCTGACCCTGACTCCTAGCTGCATGAGCCGACCTTGATGGTAGGAGGGCTCATGCTCAGGAACCTCGCATCCCTACTCACCCTCCGCCGATCCCTGAACTAGGAGCTGGGTAGACCACCTGTTCCTCCTGGATGCGGAGAAACAGGAGTCTAAACTGGCCGAGCTGCAAGGGGATATAAACATAAACAGACTATGGATATGGCAGGAGTGTGAAAGACTTCCACCCCTACCTGCCACAGACACACTGACTGGATCCCTGGACACAAGTGCTGAAGTCCACACACAGACATAAAAGGACACAGCACACATAAACACACAGGAAGCCAGAACCATTGCTGCAATAATAACAGACACCACATAAACATAAACTAAACATCACATAACAACATTTATGACCACAAGGGTGGCCCTCACTGGCAGCTGGTATAAGGGACCAGGAGGGTGCCTCCAGCTTACAAACAAGGCTGGAGTACCCCTCAGACATCAGGTCTCAACTGAGGCTAAATGGCCCATGTAGCCACACCCACACAGACACACCCAGTGATCACATACTAGGAAGGGAATTAACCCTTCTCACACCAGGGAAGGGAAGACAGCCACTTAAAGGGGACGTGCACCCATAAATAAACCTTGTGCACAAAAACAGAAACAAGGCACACCTACATAGACAGGTTGCCAGGTGCAACCCTATGCAAAACATAGCAAGCTGCCACACAACAGCTCAAGCTGCTATGCTGCCACATAAAATAATGTTGCCAGCGGCAACCACAGGTGAGGCAACATACTTCAGCCCCCACCTGTGATTGACAACCAGACCTAGACCGCAGGCAACTGCATGCGGTTACAGGAGTCACGACCATGGGCGTGACAGAAGACCAGGGCCTGATGATCAAAAGTATAACTCCACTGCAGTCCCTCTTCCCATAGCAGGGTGGGTGGAGGCCCTGTGACAAACTGCCATTTGCCACTGGGCATTATAGAAAACTTATGGCTAGCCTCCTGCCCTACGACTATGGCCCCGGGACATATTACCCTTCAGGAACAGTGTAACAGAACTATGCCGCATGTCTGGACTGTTAATAGGACCGAACGCGGTCAGCGGTGTATACTAAAGATTCTGTGGAACTAAAATCGGATGCGCAAATACACGAACACCGCTGACCCTTACCTTCTTCCATACTGAACTTTCAGCTCCAGAGACTAAGTCCCGTTCGAAGATGGGACTTAGTTGTTTTTCTGCATGAAATTGACCGACCGCACAGCCCAAATCTATGGAACTGTTTTGGGCAGGAAATTGTGCTTGCGGTCGGTCATAAAGGACTTCCACTTAACTTTTGATCCGCTGGAGGGATTCTTGTGATTTTTGGAAGTGTTTATGTTTGATGTATGCTGAGTTTAAATATGTAATGTATATTTTATGGAGATGGAATGTATGGTTTTAAAGTTACAGTGTATGTTTAAAAACTGTATTTTTACTGTCTGTGATAGTTATGTTAATCCATAATTATATCACAGACAGAAGGGAGGATTTTGTGTATTTGGGTGGTGATTCCTGCCCTGTTGTTCCCACATGTGTATTGGTGATTTCCCTTTGTCCTGAGAGATAATTGAATTGCTCTTCGGGTGTCTCCAGGGCAGAGAGGAGGAAACCATGATGCATTGTGGGGATGTGTTGTATCCTGAGTGCTACGTGTCTGTCCTGTGTCGCAGTCTCCCTTCTGGTCCTCTGGGGGCATGTACACCAGATGGGGACCTGCATAAATACGGGCGGGTAGCCCTCAATAAAGAGTTCAGTTCATGTTTTTCTAACCCTTCAAAACGAAGCCTCGTCTCGTTATTAGAGGGAATTGCTGTGTCACGCTGGGGATTGCTATGCTCTGCATATTCCCTGGAGGAGAGATCTTTCCCACACGATCCTGAATGCTGGAGGTTCATTCAGGGTGGAAGGAAGACGGCGCGGCTCCAGTTAAGCTACGGCGGTTGTGGAGTCGGCGGTGGTTGTGGTGTCCAGTGCGGTGCTTGTGGTCCTCGGCGCAAGCTAGGAAGCGTCCATTTGGTGGCAAGCAAATGTGACTGCCCAGAAAGATGCTACAGTGCGGGTGTGGGATTTTGATGGGCAGAAGTGGGCCAGGAAAATGGTACCACGGCTTTATTTGGGGAAACTTGGATTTCCTGTCCAAGTTTCCTTTGGGTTTCTGGAAGGCTACAGTACCGATTAAGGTAGTATGCAGGGACTAGTTAGGACCCTCCATAACAAGTCATGGGAATACAACCAGTTTTTCCCTTCAGGTGGGGATGATGACTGTGAGAAGTATAATAATGGTTCTATAACAGAAACAGGTCTAAAATACTCCTGCCAGTTTGTAAGTAGCTTAGGAAGCAAAAGCGGAGAAGGGGAGGAATGGTGTCTTTATAACCAAAGTATAACTGTTACTGCTGCAGCATATATATTGCTTTACCACTTTACCTATAATTACACTTTGCCCGGTGATCTCTATTTTGCCTGTGGAATAGCAGCATATAAGTGGATCCCTCCCGGAGCATCTGGGACGTGCACACTAGTAAGACTGACCCCCGCCACTTTTCTTATACCACAAGGTAAGGTTGATGTGAATGCAGTCCCCAAGCATACCCTTTACCGCAGGGCTGCAGA
Organism: Bufo bufo; assembly: GCF_905171765.1. Taxonomy (NCBI): domain Eukaryota; kingdom Metazoa; phylum Chordata; class Amphibia; order Anura; family Bufonidae; genus Bufo; species Bufo bufo. Next base: position 14,174 of record NW_024400524.1, on the reverse strand, counting down.
CAACATCCCTAGGCCCATTGGAAGACCCCATGTAGTAGAAATGAGTATCTCCAATAAATTATTTAGCGCTCTGTTCCTTATTCGATGTTAATGCAGATGTGGGATAAATTAGTAGTATCCACAGATTACCTTGATGATCAGATATGGGAAGTGTTAGGAACGCTGAATCAAACTAATGATGTCCAGTCTCAACTCATAATTGTTACTAACCAACATACCCTAGTGTTAGATTATCTCACTGCCAAAGAAGAAGGGATGTGTCAAGTGATAGGTCCCGCCTGCTGCCACTATATAGACCCTGAAGGAAACCTTCAAGTACGAGCAGGGATAGAAAAAATGAAGGAAATGCAGGAAAAATGGTTGAGAGAACATAGTGCAGACAAAGATTCATGGTGGGGAGACACTTTCAAATTTCTAAATCCCGCTAACTGGTTTAAATCAGTCGGTGGGTAGCTGGTGGGAATTTTACAAACAATAATGCAAGTAGTGTTGATTATAATAGTAGTGTATGCTGTGATTAAGCTTATGTTTATGTGCACCAACAGGTTTTGTACCGAAAGGAGAAACTACCAGGATTATTGAGAGGTCTTGGGAACTGCATCAATACAGTCCGGATCAAAAGTTTAAGACCACTTGAAAAATGGCAAAAAATCATATTTAGCATGGCTGGATCTTAACAAGGTTCCAAGTAGAGCTTCAACATGCAACTAGAAGAAATGGGAGTGAGACAAAACATTTTTTGAGCATTTAATTTAATGAAAACAACGAATAAACTGAAACAGGCTGTTTTTCAGCTGATCAAAAGTTTAGGACCACACCTCCAAAAAAAACTACACCAAGGCCATCTACTGTCTGGAACTGTTGTCCATTTTTGTAAACTTCCCTTGCTATCCATCCCCAAAGGTTCTCAATTGGATTTAGATCAGGGGAACACGCAGGATGGGCCAAAAGAGTGATGTTATTCTCCTGGAAGAAGTCCCTTGTCCTGAAGGCATTGTGTACTGTAGCATTGTCCTGTTGAAAAACCCAGTCGTTACCACACAGACGAGGGCCCACAGTCATGAGGAATGCTCTCTGCAACATGTGGACATAGCCAACTTGTCCACATGTTGTCCATACTTCCTGAAGCTCCATTGTTCCACTGAAGGAAAAAGCACCCCAGACCGTTATGGCGCCCCCTCCACTGTGGCGCATAGAAAACATCTCAGGTGGGATCTGCTTGTCATGCCAGTAACGTTGGAAACCATCAGGACCATCAAGGTTAAATTTTTTCTCATCAGGGAATAAAACTTTCTTCCACCTTTGAATGTTCCATGTTTGGTGCTCTCTTGCAAAGTCCAAACGAGCAGTTCTGTGGCGTTCAAGTAGACAAGGTCTTTGAAGAAGTTTTTTGTTTTTGAAGCCCTTCAGTCTCAGATGCCGTCTGATGGTTATGGGGCTGCAGTCAGCGTCATGTGTCTATTGTGGATATTCTTTATTGAACCTCACCTCCTTGGGTTCAGTGTGCAGCTGTCAACCAAACAGAGACTACTCCAGGAGGTAGCAGCCTGGTGGTTCCCCTGCAGCAGTCCAGATTTTTGTATAAAGTGTGAAGACCAGAGGAATGACAGGATAACGCCTTTAGGTCTCATGCACACAAACCTATTTTATTTTCGCGTCTGTTTTTTTGCGGACTGTATGCAGAATCATTCATTTCAATAGGTCCGGGAAAAAAACGTAAGTTACTCCATGTGCATTCCGTTTTGGCAAAAAATAGAACATGTCCTATTATTGTCTGCATAACGGACAAGGATAGTAATGTTCTACTAGGGGCCAGCTGTTCCATTCCACAATGCACACAGACATCATCCGCATTTTTTGCGGACTGGCGTTTTGCGGACCACACAATACAAACGGTTGTGTGCATGAGCCCATAGGTTTAGCCCAAAGTCAAATCAGTTGGTTGACACAGTGGTTCCACTTGAAACAGAAGAAACGTCCAGCACGTAGTATGTTAAAGCACTACATCATCTTTATTCCATCGTGGATACAGTCAATGTACAAAAGCAGTGGTCATCACCTCCCATCAGACCGACATGTTTCAAACCAAACGGTTCTTAATCCGTGGCTTGTCCATGCACTGTGGATTACCGGTGAGATGGACTTTTACTCTTTCTATTGTACAGTGGTTCCACACCCACTACCAGTTTTGTATCTTATTTGTCATGACCTAACACTACAAAAAAGGAAATTGCTGTGCCATCACATTCAGATTGGACATTATCCCAGCTGTCCTTATATTTTAGCCAGTTCAGATTTGAGAGTAATATTAAGGTGGTTTTCTGGGAGTTTTACACTGATGATCTTCTGGATAGGTCATCTGTATCTGTTCAGTGGCAGCTTCTCAAGCTCTGCCTAGGCCAGTGATGCCACATTCATTGGTCACATGGCCTAGGAGCAGCTCAGCCCCATTGAAGTGAATAGCACAGCCACTATACAATGGATGGCGCTGTGCTTGGTTTGCTCAGAGAAGACCACAGCACTACTGCGAGCAACAATGCTTTCTTAAACAGCTGATCAGCAGAGGTCCTGGGTGTCAGATCCCCTCCAATCAGATACTGATGACCTCTGGGGTCATCAGTATAAAACACCTGGAAAACCTCTTTAAGGATGCCCCCCTTCCCCCCAATAGGTTGTCTTCCCAAGAACATTAGAAAAAAAACAAAAAACATATGTTTCACCCTATAAGACGCACCGGCCCATAAGATGCACCTAGGTTTTAGAGGAGGACAATAAGAAAAAAATATTTTTCATTACACCTCAGGTCAGACCACCAATCAGACCCCCAATGTTAATCAGACCCCAGCTGACAGCCCCAATCAGACCCCCAATGTTCATAAGACCTCAAATCAGACCCCCATCAGACCTCAGCTCAGATCCCAATGTAAATGACCCCCAATCAGACCTCTGATGAGCCCCATGCCTCTCAGCCCCCATAATCATCCCTTATGCCTCTCAGCCCCCATTATGCCTCCAGCAGCCTCATGTTTAATAAAAAATAAAAAAAAACACTTGCCTCTTCTGCTCTTTAACGCCGCTCCTTACCGCCCCCCGTGATCCTCTTCCTCCTGCTTTCGGCTGTGCTGTGATCTGATGCACACAGCATGAGGGCACAGAGCGCCCTCATGCTGTGCGTAGCCTTCATAGCCGAGGACCAGGAAGTGGTGAGTACAAAGCCTTCACCGCTTCCTGGTCCTACGGTACTAATGAGCGCTCATTAGTATTTGCCACATAAGATGCAGGGGTATTTTCCCCCTCAGAAAAATACAGTAATCTGAACTCCATATTTGTAGTACTGCTCATGTACAGTATAACTGTAGATAATGTTCCAAAATTGGGAAGACATGCCACCTTACAATAATCATCAAGAAACTATTGACAATAGGGAACTCATTTACATTTATTTTGGTGTCAGTTTTTATACTTAAAGGATAACTGTCGTATTTTTTATTTTTTTTGGAGTATTGGATTGTGGTGATTAATATCACCTTGGTGGCCCTATGTCAACTTTTCACTGTGTATTCAATTACCCCTTTTTATCTGTGCTTAAAATAGGGTTGCTAGGCATGGTCCGTCTATCTGTTGATAGACGGAACACGCAGTGTGCAGGGTCACATTATTGACAGCCAGGGACTGTAAGTAAATTATTAAAGTCAGGTCCTCCCCAGCAGCTGATAACAGTGCCTGGGCTGTGTGCACTTCTCCCTGTCCCTGCGCTTGGCAGACGCTCCCTCACTCAGCAAAGCTGGAAAATGCAGAGTGGAAGCAGCGCAGACCAGGGAAGGGAGATCTGCCATCTGCTCAGTGTATAAATGAAAGCAACATGTGGTAAGAGGACCCCTTTGTGCTGCAAGAGATTAACCCTTTAGGGGGAGGGCTCTGGTTACTGACACTTTTGGGGGGCTATTGTTACTGGCTAGTGAGGGCAGGCGGGATTAGTCTCAGGGTGAGGGCAGTGGCGGCCATCTTAACTGAATAGTGAAATTGCAGTTTTATGCAGACTGGTTGCTAAGGGCTGAATCTTATTAAATATGGGGTAAGTCAGTCTAATAGTAACTGATTCTGGAATATCATGTTATTAGTAACTACATATAAGAAAATTGAAATTATGTGACAGTTATCCTTTAAAAAATAAGCTATAAAGTTAGGACTGCTAAATCACCACGTGCGCCAAATCACAAAAAAGTGTCTAGTCATTTAGGCCTTTTCATTTGCCCATGATATCAACCTTGTACAAAGCTACGTGAATTATATATAGGCTCTCATGGCTAATGCAGGGGATATGATGTACTTAGAAGGTAATGCTAGTATGACACCATTCTTCAGGACACAGACAAAATAGTCCATATGTTATTGGAATATAGACAGAACAGAGGTAAGGTGGACCAGTTATAGGAATGTGCCAGGACAGAGGTAAGGTGGACCAGTTATAGGAATGTGTCAGGACAGAGGTAAGGTGGACCGGTTATAGGAATGCGTCAGGATAGAGCCAAGATGGACCAGTTATAGGAGTGTTAGGACCTTACTGTATTAGCCAATGGGGCAAAGTGTATATAAAAAGCCTATTAGTCTGGCAGGGGAGGCCACACGCTTCACTTACCTTCTGTGTTACATTTTATTCTTAATACTGTCCAGACAGTATTGCTTTAACCTACAGTCTGTGATATTTAACAAGGAGGAACCACGCAACCAATCTGAAGGCAGAACTGTTTATTACAGCAAAAATACTTATATTTTAATAGATGCTTTCAAAATGACACCTACAATATTAGACATAAATAAACGAGGCGCGTTCATTAAAAATTTCCCCTGACCCACTTCCTGTGGACTGAGAGCAATGAAACTTGGCACAGTTATTAATCCTTCTCTATATAGGTCCACCTAGGGACACACACTTATCCCATCTCTTTATGCAATTGTAAACACCTCGCTTGTAGAAGTCGCCAGGTTGCTCCAAAAGCCACGTTGTGACTTCGGAATTCAGAGTCTCATCATCTGGAAAATGCTTGCCCTTCAAAAATAACTTCATTGTTGGAAAGAGGTGGAATTCCGATGGTGCGAGATCCGGTGAATAAGGGGGATGAGGTAGAATTTCAAAGCCACAGGAGCATTCTTCCATTTGGGCAACATGTGAGTTGTGAACTGGTGCATTGTCTGGCAGAAGGTGGATACCTTTGGTGAGCATGCCACGTTTCTTGGTTTTGATGGCCTCCTGCAATTTCTGCAGCAGTGAAGCATAGTATTCCCCAGTGATCATGGTACCCTTTGCTAGGAAATCCATCAATACTACTCCGTGCTGGTCCCAAAATACTGTGATCATGACCTTGCCTGCTGAGAGTTGGGCACGTGCCTTCTTTGGAGGCGGTGAGTCATGATGCTTCCATTGCATCGACTGGACTTTAGTCTCCGGATCATAGTGATGGACCCAGCTTTCATCCTGTATGATCAGTCTGTTGAAAAAGTCCTCCTGGTTTCCATGGCACATCATCAATAGAGCCTGAGAGCATTCGACTCATTCCTGCTTCTGGAAAGGTGTGGGCAGCCAGGGAACCCAGCGAGCGGATACCTTATGCAAAAGAAGATGGTCTTGGATTATTTTTTACACAGAACCCACACTAATCTTGACATTTTGGGATAGGTGGCGAATGGTTATGTGGCGATTTTTTAAAATGGGGACCTCCACTTGCTGGATGGTGTTTTCATCGATAGCAGAGTGGGGTCGCCCTGGAATTGGAGCTGTTTCCACACATGTGCAGTTTCAGTGTCCTGTGATAAATAGAAGTGGGTCAGGGGAAATCTTTAATGAACGCCCCTCATAGATCCATAATTGTAGAAATACAATTTTTAGAATATTAACAATGACATTAAAGGGAATGTATCGGCCAAAACACCTTTATGGTATTATGATGTGCTTCCCATGTTGTTGTTATTTTTTTCTGACTTCTGAATGCACGAAAAATATCTTTATTCCACACCCACTCTCTATGCTGATGATAAAGGAGCTTTGAGGTTGGCTTCTCACCACGCACTTCTGTTCTGGAGCATGCTCCTGGAGTTCAGGGCATAGTGAAGAACACCAGAATGAGTGCGCCTAGCCTTTCTGCTCATGTGCTGAAGGCACAACATCACATGAACGAGATATCGAGAGGCCAGGCGATATCTCAGGAAGGCCCAGGGATGACATTCCCAGTGCCAAAGACGTCAGTTAAAGTAGAGGACGCATGGTTTAGGCTGCCAGCCTCCTTTATCATTACCATACAGTGGGAGCGAAGAATAAAGATCATTTGTACTGCATTCAGAAGTCAGAAAAACATTGGGAACTGCATCATGATACCATAAAGCTGTTCTGGTTGGTCTGGAGAGTAGAAAAAGGCCGACACATTTAAATAGTTCAAGCCTTATATTGACTTTATTTTCCCTAAAATCAAAATACTAATACTATTTCATTATCTGGGCCTAGCTTTATAGTGCACACTCTTGACTTCTATGTTTTTTTGTACCAGAACATAATGAAAAAACCTGAAGGTCTTAGAAGATATTAAAATTGAATAAATCCAACCTCATAAAGAACACTTATTAAAAAACAAAGCCACAATTCAGAATCTGTGTGTGAAATATTATACTAGGCGTATTTCTGGCACAGATTGCGGCGCAAATAACCGTTGCAGAGCAATCTGCAACTTTTCCCAACTCACACCAGGTAAAAAAAAGTAGGTGTGGTGTGGGGGCGGGGCAAGGGAGGGGCCGGCAGGCCTGTCTCATTCATAATTTTCTACACCTGCTTTAGGCGTAGAAAATGGTCTAAATGTAAGACAGCAAGAAAGCTTGGAAGCTGTCTTACATTGAGACCGGCAGTGGATCCACCGAAGTTATGTAGAGGCCGGCGCCTCTTCATAACTTCGTCGGATGCACCGCCAGTTATAGGGGTAAATAAGACCGGCCTCTAAAAGGCCAGTCTTAATAAATGACCCCCTAAGTGCACCCTTAGGCCAATTTTACATCAGCATATTCAGTCTGTGAAGTGCACTCTGTGTGACAGCAGTATTTCTCAGACTGATAACTGCTATTGTGACAAACTCAATGCCTTATCATTTACAATGCTGTGTGTTCCTGCCCGACAGCGTATGTACTGAAGTGTACTACCGTAATGCCAACAGTTCAGTAGACGAGTTCAGCCAGGAACACACAGCATTATTAACTCCTTTGAGGAGGTCCTACATGGCCAAAGATAGCCTAGCGCTTTGCTCAGATTCAAAACTAGAATCAGCGCTGTCCCTTGAGGTGGTGGAAAGAACCATAGGAGAAGTTACATCGCCAGCTGTAGTCCTGTCCTGAGAGGGACCCGAGGATGCAGAGGAGGAGTGGGACTTGCGAGACGAAACCCTCCGTCGCTGGGACCTGTCTCTGGAGGTAGAGCGTGACCTGCAAAATATTGCTAAGTGGGCGCACGTGAAATAAGCAGTGATCCTGGTGAGGGGGGGGGGGGCCTTCCTTAGAACAGGACATAGAGGCTGGGGAAGGAACCTGAAGGAGAAAAAAAACAATAATAAAAAAAAAAAAATAAACAGCTAGAGGCTACCCTACTGAGCCCCAGATACTGTGTCCCCCAAAAGAGGTGTTGTCTCAGCTGTAGGCACTTCAGAAGAGGTGCTGGAAACAGAAGTTGATGATCACCAGGTGAAAAGCTCAAAATGGAAGTAGAGAAGAAGTGTTGAAGTCCCCTTACAGGGAGTCCACCATTGGAAAGGATTGCGAGGGAAGGAAGCACCTCCAAAGAATAGATGCAGGCGCAAAAAGAAAAAAGAACGAAAAGAAAGAGGCAGAGAAAGGTACAGCTTACCCAGGATGGAAACCGGGGCCCTCTAGTACAAAGCATTGTGGGTGACGCTAGGGAGGCTCGTCCCCGTCACCGCCTGCTATTGGCTGCGGAACCTCCCCTACGCCGGATGTTTTCATCCGGGCAAAGGGTAAATGCAGTGGTGGCCGCGCCGGTATGAGAAGCGACGCGAGTGCCGGGGAGCGAGGTAAGTACAACCTCTGTGAGGGGAGGGGGCCTTATAGGCCTGGGATAACCCCTTTAATTTACACTTTGATCACTGGTAGAATAAATTTTCCTACTTCAGCATGTTAATGTATTTTCCCTGCCAGTGCTTGGCTTCCATACAATGCAACCCTCACGGCCCTTACTAAGCCTCTGCCTACCACTTGGACTAGGGCTAGGCAAAAAAATAAATGTACATAATAATCGTTTCAACTTTATGGATGATTATAGGCAATAATCACAATTATTTATTTCTGGCAATAACGTTTTATTTGTCTGTTGGGGGTGCACTGTATGTAGAGAGGTGCACGTATACATTAAATACTGTCCTCCAGTCCTCCCTTTATACAAAAATGTACTGTATATAGTGGAAGGACTAGATGAGAGATTCTGCTGTATATAAAGAAAGGGGTGGGGAAGGGTATAGAGTGTATATAGAGGGAGGAGTGGAGGAGGGTATATAGAGTATACAGAGGGAGAAGGGTATACAGAGTATATAGAGGGAGGAGAGGAGGGAGGGTAAATGTGGATATAGAGAGAGGAGGGCATATTGTGTATATAGAGGGAGGAGCAGAGGAGGGTAAATAGTGTATATAAAGGGAGGAGTGGAGGAGGGTATATAGAGGGAGGACTGGAGGAGTGTATATAGTGTATATAGAGGGAGGAATAGAGGTGGGTATATAGTGTATATAGAGGGAGAATTGGAGGAGGGTATATAGTGTATATAGAGGGAGGAATGGGGGAGGGAATATAATGAATATAGAGGGAGGACTGGAGGAGGGGATATAGAGGGAGGAGTGGAGGAGGGTAAATAGAGGTAGCACTGGAGGAGGGTATATAGTGTATATAGAGAGAGGAGTGGGGGAGGGTATATAGAGTGAGGAGTGTATATAAAGGGAGGAGTGTATATAGAGTGAGAACTGGAGGAGGGGATATAGTGAATATAGAGGGAGGACTGGATGAGGGTATATAGTGTATATAGAGGGAAGACTGGAGGAAGGTATATAATGTATATAGAGGGAGGAGTGAATATAGACGGAGGACTGGAGGAGGGTATATAGTGTATATAGAGGAAGGACTGGAGGAAGGCTATGTAGTGTATACAGAGGGAGAATATATAGAGCATATAAAGAGAGGACTGGAGAAGGGTATATAATATATATAGAAGGAGGACTGGAGGGAGGGTGTATATAGTGTATATAGAGGAAGGACAGGAGGGGGGTATAAAGTGTAAATAGACAGAGGACTGGAGGAGGGTATATAGTGTATATAGAAGGAGGACTGGAGGGAGTGTGTATATAGTGTATATAGAAGGAGGACTTGAGGGAGAGAATATAGTGTATGTAGAGGGAGGACTGGAGGAGGGTATATAGTGTATATGGAGGGAGGGTATATAGAGAGAGGATATATAGGGTATATAGAGGGAGGATTGGAGGGAGGTTATATAGTGTATATAGAGGGAGGAATGGGGGAGGGTATATAATGTATATAGAGGGAGGACTGGAGGAGGGTATATAGAGGGAGGAGTGGAGGAGGGTATATAGAGGGAGGAGTGGAGGAGGGTATATAGAGGGGGGACTGGAGGAGGGTATATAGTGTATATGGAGGGAGGGTATATAGAGAGAGGATATATAGGGTATATAGAGGGAGGATTGGAGGGAGGTTATATAGTGTATATAGAGGGAGGAATGGGGGAGGGTATATAATGTATATAGAGGGAGGACTGGAGGAGGGTATATAGAGGGAGGAGTGGAGGAGGGTATATAGAGGGAGGATTGGAGGAGGGTATATAGTGTATATAGAGGGAGGACTGGAGGAGGGTATATAGAGGGAGGAATGTTTATAGAGGGAGGAGTGAATATAGAGGGAGGAGTGGAGATGGGGATATAGTGTATATAGAGGGAGGATTGGAGGAGGGTACATAGTGTATATAGAGGGAGGACTGGAGAGAGGGTGTATAGTGTATATAGAGGGAGGATTGGAGGAGTGTATATAGTGTATATGGAGGGAGGGTATATAGTGTATATAGAGGGGGGACTGGAGGAGAGTATATGGTGTATATAGAGGGAGGACTGGAGCAGGGTATATAGAGGGAGAACTGGAGGAGGGTATATAGAGGGAGGACTGGAGGAGGGGTACATAGTGTATATAGAGGAAGGACTGGATAATGGTATATAATGTATATAGAGGAAGGACTGAAGGAGAGTATATAGTGTATATAGAGGAAGGACTGGAGGAAAGGTATGTAGTGTATACAGAGGGAGGACTGGAAGGAGGGTATATAATGTATATAAAAGGAGGATTGGAGGAAGGTATATAGTGTATATGGAGGGAGGGTATATAGTGCATATATAGGGAGGACTGGAGGGAGGGTATATAGTGTATATAGAGGGAGGACTGGAGGGAGGAAATATAGAGGAAGGACTGGAGGGAGGGTATATAGTGTATATAGAGGAAGGACTGGAGGATGGTATATAGTGTATATGGAGGGAGGGTGTATAGTGTATATAGAGGGGGGACTGGAGGAGGGTATATAGTGTATATAGATAGAGGACTGGAGGGAGGGTATATAGTGTATATGGAAGGAGGGTGTATAGTGTATATAGAGGGAGTATGGGAGCGTATATAGTGTATATATAGAGGGAGGACCGGAGGGTATATAGTGTATATAGAGGGAGGACTGGAGGAAAGGTATATAGTGTATATAGAGGAAGGACTGGAGGAGGGTATATAGTGTATATAGAGGGAGGACTGGAGGAGAGTATATAGTGTATATAGAGGGAGGCCTAGAGGGAGGGTATATAGAGGGAGGAGTGGAGGAGGGTATATAGAGGGAGGACTGGAGGAGGGTATATAGTGTATATAAAGGGAGGACTGGAGGAGGGTATATAGTGTATATAGAGGGAGGACTGGAGGAGGGGATATAGTGTATATAGAGGGAGGACTGGAGCAGGGAATACAGTGTGTATAGAGGGAGGACTGGAGGAGGGTATATAGAGGGAGAAGTGTATATAGAGGGAGGACTGGAGGAGGGTATATAGTCAGGGGCGTACAAAGAAATCATTGGGCCCTGTTGAGGAACGGTTGAGACGTATGCATATATATCCATGCATGCCTGCAAACACGTGCGGGCATGTATGGTATATATGTGCATACATTAGCCACAGCATCATGGGACGATGTGCGCAAATGTGCCCAGCATCTGCGCACGTCTGCCCATGGTGATCCCCAGGGGCTCATGGTGGCCCCTGTGGGAAATATGTGCCCCCTTATAATGTAGGGGTTTGTGCCCCCTTATAATGTAGGGGCTTGTGCCCCCTTATAATGTAGGGGCTTGTGCCCCCTTTTCTGTGCCCCCTTATATATATGAATGTGGCCCCTTGTATAATTAATGTATACATGTGTATGGATGTGCCCCAAACATCAATACACATGTATATTATATATATATATTCCCCCCCCCCCCCCTCCTACAACTGAAACCAGGTGCATCGGTGTGAATGTGCCCCAAGCATTCGCACCGATGCAATCTGGCTAATTGCATCAGGATGACCGGACAAGGGTCCGGTCATCCTGATGGATACAAAGAGCTCAGATTCAACAGAATCTGAGCCCTTTGTTGTAATTATCCCCAGCACCGCTGGAGATAATTACACATGATAGAAGAAGCGGAGAAGCCTCTCCTCCTTCTATTATGCGCATTCCAACAGTGCGATTACTATCGCACTGTCCGGAATGCTAGGTGCAGCAGGCGGGAGATCAAAGGCTTCTCCCGCCTGTCTGCAGCGCGTCCCCGATGTGCTGGCCGGCGCAGTGACGTCATATCACTGCGCCGGCCCACGTGGGCGGCCCCGGCACTCTGAGTTCAGGATCGGGGCCCCCACCTGGAGAGCGCATCGGCGCTCAGGACAACGCGCCCCCCCCTTCCTCCGGCCCAAGAGAGCAGAGCGAATCCTGCACTCTGGGGGAAAGAGGCCTAACCGGAGCCCTGCCACCCCCACCTAAGGGAAGAGCGCATCGCTCAGGAGAAGAGCCGTGACCGACCCCTGCCGCCCCCCCCCCAGAGGAGAGCGCGATCGGCGCTCTGTAAAGAGCGGCCCCCTGGCTGACGAGGATCACCCTAGAAGGACGAGCAGAACCATAAGTAACCCCTATTCCCCTATCCCACCAACGATCCACATCCCCTATCCCTGTACCACCTCCCATGATCCTAACCCTGTTACCCCTGGCAAACCCATTACACCCCTTGTTACCCCTGGTCCCTTGCCTGCAACCCCATTCTGATAACCCCTGGCTTCCCTGCTGTGTCCCTGATCCCTGCTGTACCCCTGGATAACCTCAGCACTCACTTGCAAGTAACCCTTGCAGTGCTGAATCCCTGACTACAACCTACTGTGCACCCTGGTCCCTGATAACCCTTGAACCCCTGGGTTACCCCTACCCCTGCATCCCCTGATTAACCCCTGCATCCCCTGGTTAACCCCTGCATCCCCTGATTAACCCCTGGTGGTAACCCTGGTTCCCTGCCTTGGTGGTCCCTTCTCTGTAGAGCATGCCTCTGCTCTGCAAACAAAACCCTGTGTTAATTAACCCTCTTGTAACCCCGTAGGGACAGTGAGTAGCCAGGCGGGTGGATTATTGTTATATACTTGTATGTGTGAACTGTATAGTTAGTTGATGGGTGGAATTGGGAATGTGTAGTGTAGTTTAGGATTGTATATTTAGTGCTGTATTGTTAGTGTAATGTGTGCGTAGTGTATTGTAAGTAATAAATACTGTTACTTGTAACTATCTGTGTAACGTGTAGTTATTGGCGATAGTTAGTTAGTAAGGCGCATGCAGCTAGCGTAACGATCAGTGTAAAGCATAGCGAAAGTATTACTATTATATAAAGGCATAAATGGGCGGAGTCATCAATAGACGGCTCCTCCTATTTATGAATATTAATTATTGATATTTGCATAAATATTGGTGATTAATATTCCCCCTTTACAGGCCCCATAGCGAGAATTTGAATTGGGCCCCCATGCCCTGTTCTTAGCCCCTCTCAGTACACAAACGACTCACCTACTTGCACTGGAACCCAACAGATACCATTATAATGAATGCAATAAAGTGGGTGCCGGCATTGTTTGGCATATGGCGGACACAGCGATTCAGTATTCTGCTTCTTTGCTAGAATAGAATACCAGAATCTGATCACAAAAGTTCACATAGTCATACCCAATTAACTGTGCCGGCTGATTATTATATAGTGTGCCACTGCCATACCTCCCATGAACTGTTCCGGCTTATTATATGGTGGCGCACTATAGAATAGGCAGCACAGCAGACACAGTTCATGGGGGGCAGCTATGGTGGCGCACTATATAATAGGCAGCACAGCAGACACAGCTCATGGGGGAGGGAAGGCGGCTAAGGTGTCACACTAAATAATAGGCAGCACAGCGGCAAGCACAGTTCAAAATGGTGGGGGCTTTGGTGCCACCATAGCTCCCCATTATGAACTGTGCCAGTGCCACCTTAGCCCCTCCTTATGGACTGTGCCTGCTGTCTGCTCTGCTGCTTATGTATGAAACCCTAGCCCCAACTATTGGTGCTTATAGTGAATACTGCCCCCCAACTCTGAACTTTGGCATTTCAGTGCACACTGCTGCTAACTTACTGTGCACTTGCTGTTGCTGTTACTGTGTGGCAGAACGGCAGGCAGAGTAGATCTTCAAACAAACTGAATCCTGGAGGAGACGATAAGTCACTCTCTCTGAAGGATGACTGCTGGTGTCTGGAGGGTGATGCTGGTTCCCGGTCACGGCAGTCAGGTCAGGTCACAGCAAGGCCAGCAGCAACAGTAGTCCAGCAGCACGGCCAGCTCGTTCCCCTGCTGGGTGCACCGCTAGGCTAGCCAATCAGCAGCATGCTCTGCTACTGCTAGCACAGCACTGCTAAATGCTGATTGGCAAATCAACCAGCGCCCAGCAGACAGAAGCGCTCTAGGCTGCAAGCAGGGACTGTGACTGCCAGTGGAACATGGACTGTGTAAGGGGCCCATCCGAACACAGGGGAAGCAGGGACCAAGAAGACATGTCCCGACCCA